>NW_016816717.1:33028-58242 GCF_001698545.2 Rhinopithecus bieti
TATATATATATATATATATATATATGAATATATATGTGCCAAAAGAGAGATATATATATAAACTTAAAACAGTGACTGGCACTTAATAAAGGCTCAATAAATGCTGCTGTTGTAATTATTAGTGTTATTACTATTTTCTTCCTGGACAGAACTATCTGTCCTTTAACTTTCTAGCAATGTTTGCTGGAGAACTGAAGTCACCTCAAATTTTATTCCACTTCTTTCCCTGTTCTGGCAAACTATACCTATGACTAGTTTCATCACTTGCAAAATGAGGATAAAAATAATGCCAACTTAATATGACTGCATTATTTAATTTTGTAAAATGCTTAGAAAATTGCCTGGCACACAGTAAATGCTATGTAAGCCTTTAATATATAAAATAGAGATGTATGCCAGAAGATTAGTCTCTGTTTTCTACTGTATTCATCTCTGCTTTTACTGTTTATTAGGATCATTCAGCCTCTAGTTCCCTTCTTCTCACTTCTTTTCAGGCTGACCTTCCCACGCGAGTTTCTGCTCAATCTCACCTATAATGCTGCCACTAGAATTATCTAATTATCTTCTTTCGAACTGTACTCTCACTTCAGATCTTCTAAAGCACCCTATTTATTTTTTACATCCACTCGCCAGCCCTTTAGGCTTCTTCCAGTGGAAATTTGTCCTCTATTATTTTTGTAACATGTGATGGACTCAGAGAAGTTAAATAAACTTGCCTATGTCACACAATTATTAAGAACAATAATTCAAATGCAGAATGTCTGATTGCAAATCATTTGAATCCTGACAACTCCCCATAGGTCACGTTGTTTCATACTACCTCTGAACACTGTATATTCTCATAATGCACATAGCTTTATATTTTGTAAGTAGTTTTCAATAATTTCTCACTAACATCTACTTGCTTTTCTTAGTAGTTATAATGTTTTTGTCTTCCTTTTTCAGTACACAGGCTTCACTATCACCTCATTTCCATAGCACATAAGTTGCATGTGTCATTTCAATTGTGAACTCTCAGAAATGAATTGCTACTGAAAATAGCGCATCATTTTCCATGTTTAGTTTCAAAATTTCTCATTTTGAAAAGTAGGTTTCCAAATACACCTCACCTCCATAAACTTTTATCTTAAAAAAAAGGCTGCCAAGTTAGACTACATGAATAGCTCTTTTAAAGTTACTAGATAAAAGTTTAAATTACCAGAAGATGCATCATTATGTGTTATTATTTGAGAATTCTTTGACTTGTATAACATGATGCTACTCTCAGAGGAATACATATTAGAATGGAAACCAGATGTGTTTTTTAAGACTAGGTTGAAAAAATGATAAACAAGTAGAAAATTAATATAAGAATGATCTAAGGAGTTTTCTAGAAACCTGAAGCATGGGTATGACAGAAAAAGCATTTGAGAGTATGTGTGTGTGTGTGTGTGTGTGTGTGTGTGTGTGTGTGTGTGTGTATCTGTGTATGGGGGATGTGGGGAGAGAGGGAGTGAAAGTAAGCAAATGAGAGAGGGAGCTAGGAAAAAAATATAACAAAGTGGAAAATAAAAATGCAGACAAAGGGAAGGAGGATGGATAGGATAAAAAAACAGTTGCAGAATTGAAAATAGAACCCCGTAAAAAATTCCCAAATCTTTGTAAATATTTGGTATTACCAAGGTAATAGCACAATATAATTTTATCTGTAAACCAAGGAAGTAAAAAACAGAAAAAAAGATGATTTCTCATTCTAAAAGGGATAAATTAAGTACTAACGAGATGAGGAACATTGTTGAAAGAAAAAAAGTCCCCTTTAAAATCGAAATATATTCTAGGTATGCTAAAATAATCCAAAATTTTATATATTTCATTCTTTCTTGTCCACCTTTTGAGAAATAAAATGAACAATGATATTTTTGATACTTCTGAGTTTGCATTCTGGTTTTATATTCAATGACACTGGAAATAAAGTATATTTATTGTCACAATATGTCAACATGCTGAGTGGCATAAAATGGAATGGAAGGCATAAGGAAGGCAATCAAGGTAAAGGATGAATACATATAAAAAATTTCATTACCATTTTTGAAGCAGACTTTTACTTAATCCTTTAGTTTTACTAAGAACTAGAATTATCCCCTTTAATTTTATTTATTCAAGGCAAAAATAATAAATATTATCCTAATAAACCATGTATTTTTAGCATAATTTAGAATATGGCAAAAGTTCTTATATTTGAAATCTCTTAATTCAGAATTTGTTACCATTCAAATTGGGTTTTGAATTCAAACTTGTCTTTTTTGCTTTGCAGACATTTCCAAAATTGTGCAAAAATAATAGGATATATCAATTGTTATGGAGAATTTTAAATATTTTAGAGAAAAGCAATTTTCAAAATCTTTCAGTACTTTTACAACCTCATTTGCAGATAAGCTAATAAGCTATTTCCATATTATTTTATTGATTCAATTAAACCAGGTGACAGTTTGATTTATTACACATACAGTACTTGGCATTAAGAAGCAGTATTTCTTCTAAAACATGCTATAATTTTGTATTTCTACTTATTCAGCAGCTTTCTAAGCTCATGCTACAATGTTTCCAACTTCCAAACTACTTAGGCTAAGAAATCAAAGCTATAATCATGTGTAGCCAAAAAAATTATATTAGAAAAAAATCAGTCTTATTTTATTGTTCTTCTGGGCACTATAAAATGACTAATATAATTTTTGCCAAATTAGCCATTTTTTCTTGGCATTAGACAAGATTTTAGTTTTAATATATTCTTTTGTTGAGCAATTCAGGGTGGTGTTATAATCTGATATGAGCAACTCTGCTACTATGTTTCTCTGCTAACATCCTTCTATGTAAAGAAGCATAGCTTTCAGGAATATGAAAGCAATTTTCTTTCAGGTAAAATAACCAGAGAGGGTACTCAGGATTAAACTTTTTTCAAAATATCAACACTGTTATTCTTACAATTTTTTTCTCCATGTCACAAGAATTGATTTGAATACTAAGTACATTAACTTATATTTTGGCAACTTTGAAACCCATTTACAGCTGAAATCAAAGAATAAATCAATTTTAGGTTTTCACAATAAAGTCCCATAATATAGTTTGACTTCTGATGTTTTTCATGTATTATACTACTGGGGCCTATGATATGCTGGTTGTCAGAGACATCCTTAATTAGAAAAATGAGGGAGGATGGCCCTTATTATTTTCATTAAAATGCATAGTTAATAAAACTTTCCTTTTGCACCAGATATCCTTAAAAAGAGATATTGTTTCTACTTCCACACTTGTGTGGAAATTGAATTTCAAGATGCTTCTTGGTTCAAAGGAGTAAAAGGTCCAGATCTCTCTGATCCAGAATGAATTGGCCCTTGGGTGACAGCATTTCTCTCAGCCAAACTTTCCAGTTGTCTGATTTTCCCCTCTAATCATGGTCTTCTCCCAGTCTCCCTTAGCTCAGCAAATGACATCACCATTTATCTAGTTACAAATATTGGACATCTGGAATTTAACCTTGATTCCTCTTTGTCTCTTACATTGAATCAGGCTTTGTCCCTGATATGGTTTGGCTCTGTGTCCTCACCCAAATCTCATCTTGAATTGTACTCCCATAATTCCCACATGTTGTGGGAGGGACCTGGAAGGAGGTAACTGAATCATGGAAGCAGTTTCCCCCATACTGTTCTCATGGTAGTGAATAAGTCTTATGAGATCTGGTGGTTTTGTAAGGGGTTTCCACTTTTGATTCTCTCTCATTCTCTCTCTTTACCTGCTACCATCTGTGTAAGACCTGCCATGCTCCTCCTTGCCTTCTACCATGATCATGAGGCCTCCCCAGCCATGTGGAACTGTACGTCGATTAAACCTCTTTCTTGTGTAAATTGCCCAGTCGCTGGTATGAATTTATCAGCAGCATGAGAACAGACTAATACAGTCTCCAACATACATCTACCTACTCCTTTCCGTCTCCCCTACCATAATTAGTCTAAGATATCATCTCTGACCTGTATTTCAATCATGGCCTCCTAACCAGTCTCCTTACTTCAACTTTTGCCATCTCCCATTCTCCAAAAAATTTTCAGGATGATTATACCCATTATACTTGCTAATTATAACTTATTATGCTTAGGATCAAAAGTCTTTAATGTTGGTATCAAGGTCTTAGGTACATTGGTCTTGTATTGCCCAACTTTCCCTTTGTTCAGTATGCTCCAGTTATACTACATTTTGGTTTCTAGAACACAACAAGCTCATTTTCACCTCATAACTTTTGCTCTTGTTACCTCTATCTAGAATGCTCTACCTCCACTTTGGATTTCTTTTTATTTATCAGATCTCAGCTTAAATGACAATTCTACAGAAAGACATTTTGTAATGAGATTTGAAACATCCTTCTCCTTTCTGTGTTATTTGACATCATAGTAACCTATTTATTTCCTCCTGAAATAGCCATCAAAGTTATTTTTAATGTCTATTATCTGCCCCCTCCTCCAATAATTTAGGCTCTAAGTCAGGGACCTTGCTTATCTTATTGAACAGTATGTCATAATGCACACTATCTGAATACAGAGTAAGTGTTGATTTAAAATAATTAGCTGAGTTATCAGTTAAATAGGACCAAGGACTTTATTGCATCACAAACTCAATATGTAAAATTTCAAAGGAAATGTCTGATAATTGGTTACATGACTCTTGGGTTCCTCATGCAAACTGAATATATATATATGAGAAAGAAAGAGAGAGAGAGAGAGAGAGAGAGAGAGAGAGAGAGAGAGAGAGAGAGAGAGAGGGAGATAGTGAGGGAGAGAAGGTAGAGAGGGAGAGAATTTGTGAGGGGAATTTCTTCTCTGTTAGTCCACTTCTCTACCAAAAGGAGAAGTGTTGCGGGGAGGAGGGAGGGGGGAATCTCCCTACACCCCAAACCAAGTGAGAAAGCCTAGTGTTTGGGGGATGTTGAGGATCACAGAGGACATTGGAAACAGTAGTCTGCATACTGGAAAAAGAAGAGTAGAGTTTTATTTAGGAAAAATGGGGATGTCACTGATGACTTTGGGGCAGAGAAATAACATGGTTGCAATTATGTTTTAGAAACATAACAACATTTAAAATGGATTGGAGATTGGGGAGAGAAGATACAAAGAGGTGGATTAGGAGTAGAATTAATGTGAACTATAACAATAACTTGATCTAGGATGTGAAAGTGATAACTGATAGGAAGAAACAGGTGTAGAATAAGTTGTGGTAGAATTGACATTTTTTGGAATTAATTAGAGGAATAAGGAGGACTCACTATGTTTGAATTAATACTTAAAACTATGGAAGGAAAACTATAAGTTATAGCTGAGGATAGAAAGAACGTTTAGCTTGAAGAGGAGCTTAAGCAGAAGTATAAACCTCCTTTCTCGTGCGTAAGTTATTGTGATAGCCACCAGTTTTACACAAACACAAATTTTTACTGAATACTTGGCTTTTCATGGATGTAGCTCTATAATTAAGGTGGTGGACTCCATGACTTTCTTTTTCTTCTTTACTATCATAATTACTTTTACTCTGCCTGTTTTTCTCACTTTTGAACATGCTTTGAAAGTTAATGAATTAAAACTTAAGCCAGTTTTGCTACTAACACATTTTGCTACATTGCTACTAACATGAAACATTTTTAAAAGAAAAATTACTATTGCTAGATTTACCCCTCATTTTGCTGCCTTGCTACACAGACAATTCATGTAGAACCAAATAATGACAATTTAGAGCTAACAATGTAATAACCTCAATTGCACAGGGTCTTTTGTTTGTCATGATGTTCTTCTGGGGATGAAGCAAAACTCTCTCTGTTAGAACATTTTTCAACATTTAGAATGGCATAAAGCTGTCAAAACTAGGCACCAATGTAAAGCATTGACTCAAGGAAATTGATTATTTCCTAAAGTTAAGCAGTAACTTAAGGGAAATCAAGACAATCAAGAATGAATTATATAATATGCTTTCATTATATAGAAATGTAAAAGTGGAAAAAAAAAAAAAGAAAAACAAACCCAAACTAGTAGCTCCAACTAGAGATTTTGCTCCAGGTCTAAAGTTGTATCACAATTCAGTAAATTCATAATATAATTTTAAGAACTTTAAATTTAGATTAGCATTTCAGATAACTTCTTATAAATATAAAATTAAAGCACAAATTTTTATAGACTCAGAGATACAAGAGTCAAGTAACTTTCGTAAACTGAGATATTTATAAATTTGAGTCACAGGCACACCACAATTTTGAGCATGTGACTCATACTTTGTATCTTATATACAGTTAGTTTTAAAACGTTAGAGCATTATGCCAAGGGTAAGCACAAGTTTACATAATTGAGGATTTACAGGGACCTCAGGCTTGCTCAATTACTTTTGGGATTTTATGCCAGAGTTTAAACTACTGTCTTTGACCAGGCCCATCAGGTTTGGGTTGACATGTCCATACTACAGCCTCCTTTTATATTAATACTTAGAATAAACCCAAACTCCTATTACCATGACCTACAAAGTTCATTATGATCTGGTCCCTGCCTACCTCTTCAGGTTCATTCATCGCTCACTACTTTTTCCACTTTTCATTCATATTAGCCTTCTTTCAGTTCTTGGAACACACCAAGATCCACCCCCCACCTCACACCCCCCACCAATCTACTTGTTTATGTTTGTTCTCTCACTGGAATGCATGCTCTGTTAGGGCAGAGGTCACTTCCAGAATATTCACCATTGTATCTCCAAAAGGCCAGGACAACATCTGGCACCAAGTATCTATTTGATAAATATTTGTTAGATGGATGAATCAAGGAAATAAGTAAGATTGGTTATATGGCATGACCCAGGGTTCAAGCTGATTTATGGAATGGGGTGGACAGAAGAAAAGAGGAAGATAAATTCATAGTGTAAGGACAGCACTGAGAATGTAGTAGAAATATATCTTGGACAAAGATGCCCTCTCTCACCACTTCTATTCAACATCGTACCTGAAGTCCCGGTCAGAACTATCAGGCAAGAAAAAGAAATAAAAGGCATCCAAATAGGAAGAGAGGAAGTCAAACTATCCCTGTTTGCAGATGATATGATTTTCTACATAGAAAACCCCATAGTTTCTGTCCAAAAGCTCTTTGAACTGATAAATAAGTTTAGCAAAGTTTCGGGATACAAAATCAATGTACAAAAATCACTAGCATTCCTATACACCAACAGTCAAGCTGAAAGCCAAATCAGGAACGCAATCCCATTCACAATTGCCACACACACACGCACACACACACACACACACACACACACACACACACACACACACAAATACCTTCCTAGGAATACAACTAACCAGGGAGGTGAAAGATCTCCAAAATGAAAATTATAAAACATTGCTCAAAGAAATCAGAGATGACACAGATGCATGGAAAAACATTCCATGTTCATGGATACGAAGAATCAAGATCATTAAAATGGCCTTACTGCTCAAAGCAATTTATAGATTCAATGCTATTCCTATCAAACTACCAAAGACATTCTTCACATAACTAAAGAAAACTAGCTTAAAATTCATATGGAACCATGAAAGAGCCTGAAGATCCAAGGCAATCCTAGGCCAAAAGAACATACCTGGTTGGGTGCAGTTGCTCACACCTGCAATCCCAGCATGTTGGGAGTCCCAGGTAGGCAGATTGCTTGAGGCTAGGAGTTTGAGACCAGCCTGGGCAATATGGAAAAATCCTGTCTTTATAAAAAATACAAAAAAATAGCCTGGTATGGTGATGCATGCCTATAGTCCTGGCTACTCAGGAGGCAGAAGGATCACCTGAGCCCAGGAAGTCGAGGCTGCAGTAAGCCGTGATTATGCCACTGCACTCCAGCCTGAGTGACTCTCTTAAAAAAATAATAACAAAGCTGGAGGCATCATGCTACCTGACTTCAAACTATAATATAAGGCTACAGTACTAAAACAGTATGGTACTGGTACAGAAAGAGATACATAGACCAATGTATCAGAATGAGCCTAGAAATAAGGCTGCATACCCACAACTATCTGATCTTTGAGAAATCTCACAAAACAAGCAATGAAGAAATAACTGCCTGTTCAATAAATGGTGCTGGGATAACTGGCTAGCCATATGCAGCAGATTGAAGCTGGACCTCTTCCTTACACCACATACAAAAATAAACTAAAGATGGATTAAAGACTTAAATGTAAAACTTAAAACTATAAAAACCCTGGAAGGTAACCTAGTAAATACCATTCTGGACATAGGAACTAGCAAACATTTCATGACAAACATGCCAAAAGCAATTGCAACAAAAGCAAAAATTGACAAATGAGATCTAATTAAGCTAAAGAGCTCCTGCATAGCAAAGGAAATTATCAACAAAGTAAACAGACAACCTACAGAATAGGAGAAAATTTTTGCAAACAATGCATCTGACAAAGATTTAACATCCAGCATCTATAAGTAGCTTAAACAAATTTACAAGCAAAATCAAACAGCCCCATTAAAAAGTGGGCAAAGGACATGAACAATTTTGAAAGACATACATGTGTCTAAAAAACATATGAAAAATGCTCAATATCACTAATCATTAGAGAAATGCAAATAAAAAACACTGAGATCCTATCTCAGATCAGTCAGAATGGCTATTATTAAAAAGTCAAAAAATAAATGCTGGCAAGCTTGCAGAGAAAAGGGAACACTTATACACTGCTGATAGGAGTGTAAATTAGCTCAACCATTATGGAAAGAAGTGTGGCAATTCCTCAAAGAACTAAAAACACAATTACCATTTAGGATCCTATTACTGGGTATGTACCCAAAGGAATATAAATCATTTTACCATAAAGACACACATGCACGTGTGTGTTCACTGCAGCACTATTCACAATAGCAAAGACAGGGAATCAATCTAAATGCCCTCAATGGTAGACTGGATAAAGACAATGTGGTACATATAGACTACAGAATACTTTGCAGCCAATAAAGAGGACAGGATCATGTCCTTTGCAGGAACATGGATGGAGCTGGAAGCCATTATTCTTAGCAAACTAACACAGGAACAGCAAATCAAATACTATATTCTCTCACTTATAAATACAGCTAAATAGTGAGAACAAATGAACAGAAATAGAGGAACAACAGATATTGGGGTCTGCTTGAGGGTAGAGGGAGGGAAGAGGGAGAGGATCAGAAAATATAACTATCAGGTACTATGCTTAGTGCTCCGGTGATAATCTGTACACCGAACCCTTGTGACATGAGTTTAACTGTATAACAAATCTGCACATGTACCCCTGAACCTAAAAGATAAAAAAAAAAAAAAAGAAAAGAAATATGTGTTGGACCACAATTTCAGATATGCAAAGAATAACATATAAATTTATATCTATAAATATAAATAAACTTAGCCATAATTTCGAGAATTCTGCTCTTCCAGTTTGGTAAAAAACTTAACCTCGGTTATTCTTGGGTTTCCCTCTTCTGTTTCAAGATGGGATAGATTCAAGAGTTTTATGCATGGCCAAAGCTAGGGTATCTGGCTGAGTCATTTGTCTACCCTGATTCCTCTTCTGGGGTATTCACTCACTCTGTTCACATAATTTCTACAGGTCTGAACTCCCGGCTACTTCCAGAATTATTTTAAAATATGGGAAATATTTATGAGGGGTCCTTATGGACCTATTTATTCAGACACATGAGGCAGCTCTGATTCTCTGGAGTATTGCTGCCTCTGCTATGTGCTGTGGTGCTGTGGTACAGATATATATACAAGCGTGGCTCCCCAAATATGGGCACCATAAACTTTTATCTATGCTCCTAGGTCCATGGGACTCTATGATAGTTTCCCTGGGCTGCTTCTCAAATGCACTCTAGTGCTTCCTTTATTTTCAGTGCACTTGGCATGACGTTTGGAAAAGGATTCATGTTTTAACCTAGTCAGGAAGCATTTATGACTTTTTCCCCTCAACCTTTCCTTTCCAATATCTTTTTGAAAATACGAAGAACAGAAAAAATGGGATAAATGAACACAACTTAATATTTCATAAGCCCATTCTGCCAATTAAGTTTTGACCACAACAAAACTGGAATTAAGTTTTGACCACAACAGAGGCAGAGTACAATTCTGATCATGTCACTCTTCTGCTTACCATACTATAATGGCTTCCTACTGCTCTTGGAATACAGATCATATGTCTTAATAAAGCACACGGAGATCCTGTCTGCCTCTCCAACCTCTTCATGCACCACAGTCCCTTCTCATTCTCTCTACTAGGACTAAACCTAAACCTGTGTTTCACTGTGAAAAGGACAGGGTTTTTTTTTTTTTTTTTTTTTTGTACAGTACCTCTTCACCTGGTTAATTCCCATTCATGCTGCAAAGTTGCAGCATTAGTGGAATTTTTTTCAGGGAAAGCTTACATATTGCCACTTATTATAGATACTCATGGCACTATGTATCTTTTCTTTGTAGCACTTGTCCATGATGGTTACCTTGTCTCATAAGAAGAGAAATGCAAAGGATAACTACAATTTAATGGCATTTTCACTTGTCAGATTAACAAAACTCCAAATGTTTTGACAACAAATTTTTTGAAATAAATGGGCACTCTTATGTACTGCTGGTGGGATTATAAAACTAGTACAACCTGTGTGGAGGATAAGTTGGTAATAACTTGTTTTTAATACCTTTTGTCCCAGGCAGTCTACTTCTGGAAATTGATTCTATAGATTTATTTTCATAGTATAAAATGACATATTTTATGTCTTTATTCATTGCAGCATTTTTTTGGTAATAGAAAACTACTGAAAAAAATTAAATGTTCCTCAATAGGAGGCTGCTCAAATACATTGCGGTATACCCATTCAACAGAATACCCTGTAGCTATAACAACAACAAAAATGTGAGAAGCTTCCTAAATAATGAGGTAGGAAGATTTTCTATTTTATTAAGTAAAAAAAAAAAAACATACAGAACAATGCATATGGAGTGCTACCTTTCGTATAAAAAGGGGAAAAGTAAAAAAGTAAACAAGTAAAAATCATATGTATGTCCACACAAACATATGTATCCAGTTTGCCTGTAAAAGCATAAGGAAACTCTGAGAAGATACACAAGAAACTAATAAAAAGAATTATCTATATTTTGGGGAAGAAAGAAAACTGAGAGGATATGGAACAAAATAAGATGTAAGAATGCAAAGTAATGAAAATATTTAATTATGTTCCCTTCTACTGATTATATTATACATGATTATGAATGAGGCAAAGTTTTAAAATTAACTATCAAAACATAAAATTAATGAAAACAAGTTATTTTCTTTCATTTACTTTTACATGGATAAAGAATATAATGGAGGTTACTTAAGAAAAGTTAGGTGGCTAATTATTACTTCAACAACTGCCTGCTTTTGCGATACTTTTTGAAATAGATTCTTTCTATTGGTTTAATACATTCCATCCCCAAATCAACTATCCAAGTATTAGGCATTGTTTCCTTTTGAAGAATTACCAGTGTTAGCCTTTACTCCAAAGCACATTTTAAAAAGCCAATATTTAGGAACAGATGCAATAATCTTTTGTTTTAAAAATTTAAAACTCATGAGATGTAGGTATTTCCAATTTAAAATGAAGTTAATTATTATTATTATTTATTGAGATGAAGTCTCACTCTGTTGCCCAGGCTGGAGTGCAGTGGTATGATCTCGCCTCACTGCAACCTCTACCTCCCAGACTAAAGTGATTCTCCCACCTCAGCCCCCAGAGGAGCTGGGATTACAGGTGCGCAACTAATTTTTGTATTTTTAGTAGAGATGGGGTTTTGCAATGTTGGTCAGGCTGGTCTCAAACTCCTGACCTCAAGTGATCCTTCTGCCTTGGCCTCCCAAAATGCTGGGATTACAGGCATGAGCCACCGTGCCAGGCCAGTTAATTCTTTCAAGCCAGCAATGGTGTGTTAAAAAAGGAAATTCAATCTACAAATAACAAAAGAAAGACAATGGTTCAAAGTATTTCTGTGCTTAGTCTATCACTATAGGTCTGTTAAAACAAGAGCAACAAATGGTTGCCAATGTATAACTTAAAATATCCAGAGGGTTACCCCATCTACAGTTACCCAAAGTTATTCTTAGTTCCTAGAGAATTCCTTTAGAAGCATAAGCACAATAAGGGCACAGTGAAATCTAAATTTGGTTCTCCATTATAGCTGTGGTCCTAATGAATTGTGGGCCCATCCTGAATTAATAATTCTCCAATCAGAAAAATGATAATCAAAGAATTTAAACCATTGATATAGTTCCCTTGTTGAGATTAATCTGTTCATTAATATTACTGGGATCATATTTCCAAATTACAGAGTGTAACAGCATCTAATGCACTTTAAGCGCATAGATCACAATTTTATCCTTTTGTTTCCCATTTTACAGTCAATCCTATATAGCAGATATTAAGGAGGAACTAAGCACTCTTTGCTAACAAACTATCCATTTCTTTTAAGTATTTAGCACTTAGTTAGCAAATGTTGACTTCTAACTTACTGATTTCTTGGTTTAAAATCCATGGGGTCAGCATGGAACAAATGGATTTAGTAGCTCTTGAGTATCTTTACATTGTAAACTTACTAATGATGACTTTTATTTCTTTAGAAGCAATATCTAAGTCCCAGGAATTCTGAGCCTGCTCATTATTGCTACCTCCCAAACTAGTGGAGTGTGATTCAGAACACAGTAACATTATATTTTCTTTCCTCCTTCTCTTCCTCCTTTTAGAGAATACATGATGGGATGTTTTCAGCTTTCTAGCTTTCAACAGATGCAATTATCAGAGTCTGTCCTCCTCTGCTTTAATAAATGTGGAACATTCAACATTTGGCATATAAAGAGTAACTGGGTACATCTGAACTATTCTGTGCTCTTGATTCTGTTCCCTAAAGGGACAGATACAAAGAGAAATCACATAAACTATAATCCAGTTGAGTAGATTTAATTTTCCTATTTGGTCTACATGCACCACCTGGCGGTAAAGTAGTGCATTTCAAGTAGAGAAGAGTGTGTGTGTGTGTGTGTGTGTGTGTGTGTGTGTTTTGAGGTGTATATAACATGAAAAAGATAATTTTAATATATTTCTTAACACTGATTTAAATAGACAACATAATTATTCTACACCAAGAATCTAATACAACACTTGAGCACTACTTCATGTATACCAGAACAGGAAGTAAAGGAGAGAACTCATGCTGGAAAGGAAAATAGCTTACTCTTATTTACCTTAGCAATACGTCTTATAATTCCATCTCTAAATTAACATTTATTGTTACAATATTCTTACTGAGGCAAAATTCAAACACTGATAATCAATGCGAAACCATTTCCTCCTTTTTAATTTTTAAGAATAACAGCTTTTAAAAGTAGGTGCCCTGTTCCTTATATTAATAGTGAGCATAAGTCACAGATCATGGAATTGTAAAGCACCATAAAGTCATTAGACCAATACACCAATTTTACAAATGTAGCAGCTGACACTCTGGAACAGCAGGTAACTTGCCCAAAGTCATATCGGTCATTAGTGGTCCAACTCAAATAAGAATCTAGATCTTCTCATTTTCAGCCTAGGAATACAATACATAAAAATTGTACTTAAATTCATATTCAATGAATTGTCTCTGTATGATGTGATAATATTCACCTTATCTACACAGTGCTTTAAGGCACTCATGTTAGTTAATACATTGTTCTAACATTCTGAGCACAAAGAAGTAATTGAAGAAATGCATGTATCATAAAGCTATGGAAAAGATTTTCTAAGTATTAAAAAACCCTATATATATGTTCAAATGAATAATTTTCCAAGTATAATACAACTTCTATATTGCAAAGAAGGTTTAAAAAATTCCCTTTCCCCTTCTAACTGCTTCAGAACCAGAGATCTGTTTCTACAAAGTAGGTACCCACTTGTAGATTTAAGCATAAAACATGTTCATAGCTCCCTCTCATGACCATTGAATACTATACAAGCCTCCTTTTATTCTCGCTGTTGTATTCAACTAACAGCTCACTGGCTAAGTTTTAATTGCTTCCAATGAGGTCAGCAAAGGTATTTATCGAAAAGCCCTGAATAAAAGGCTCACACACACACACACACACAAGCACACACGCGCTCACACACAGAGAGAAAATCCTCCTGCCCGTTGATTTATGGAAACAATTATGATTCTGCTGGAGAATTTTTCAGCTGAGAAATAGTTTGTAGCTACAGTAGAAAGGCTCAAGTTGCACAAGGCAGACAACAGACATGGAATTCTTATACATCCAGCTGTTATCAACAAAACAAGTAAGTTACTGTTATTTGTCTTTAAAAACAATGCTGAATGTTTTCTAAAAGTTTATCTCTTTCTCTGATTTTAGTACTGAGCAGGAAAGTAAAGTTACAAGATTTTTGAGCCATGTAACTATCTATAGTAATTATGCTGTAGAACATAAAGATAAGGTTGAAGTTCTCCAGAGCAATCCTGACATTTAACTTAAAAAACCTGGGCAGTTCAGGAGAAAATAATTGATTAACCACAAATGTAAAAGCATATAATAAAGAAGCCTAGGGAGAAAGCACTTATACTTTGTTAGTGGTAATTGTAAAAACTTAATTTAAATAAATAGTTCTGAGTGCAGTATGGTTCTCACAAAACAGCAATTGGAATGAATGGTACAGTCATATTCTGTTTTGTCTCTACTCAGGCATAAATTTTATAAATGTACACATAAAGTGGTAAAGATTTTGACATCCTCCATGAAGGCTGTTTTAAATGTATCTTCAGAGAATAACCAATACTGTATATTATGCTACTACCTACCCACTAAAATTTATACATACAATTTTTATCTTCCTCTCTCTTCCCCTCCCTATTCTTAATCTCTCATTGCAAACAGAAGTCAAATAGCAAGCAGCGTCACAGCAACTGAACTTACTACGAACTGTTTTTATGAGGATTTATCAACAGAGTTATTTAAAGAGGAATCCTGTGTTGTTATCAGGAACTAAAAGGATTAGGCTAACAATTTGGAAAGAGCAACTACTCTTTCTTAAATCAATCTACAATTTACAGATAGGAAGAGGTCAATGACCTAGGAGTAACAATCAACTCAAGATTCAATTTTCATTATGTTATTCATGAACACCCGGAGCACTACACTATAATGCACAAATGGATACTGACATGCATCCTGCCAACTTTGCTCTACAGATCATGCTTTCACATTATCTGTCTAGTGGGTACTATATCTTTAGCTTGCAATGACATGACTCCAGAGCAAATGGCTACAAATGTGAACTGTTCCAGCCCTGAGCGACACACAAGAAGTTATGATTACATGGAAGGAGGGGATATAAGAGTGAGAAGACTCTTCTGTCGAACACAGTGGTATCTGAGGATTGATAAAAGAGGCAAAGTAAAAGGGACCCAAGAGATGAAGAATAATTACAGTAAGTAATTTTATTTTAAGTACTGCTTATGAACCTTAGCAATCTGTTAATGGATCAATTGGTGATGTGTTTTCTCAGCTTCCTTTTGCTGCTTGGAAAAAAAATTAAATAAAATGACACCTAATTTCTCTAAATTGAACTATGTTGAATTATGCCCCTAAAAATATCTCTTGGAACAGGGCAAATCTACTTATATTATAGTTGGACCTGATAATCCAAGCCCATTTGAAAATATATACTCCTTGTCCTGAAAACGCTCATAAGTTAAGCAAAATGTAAATAATATTATTCACACCAAAATGTGACTTAATATTGTCTAGCAAAACTCATTAAGATATCTAATTTAGAATTTCATAAATTATCACTAAAAGCTACTTATCACTAGTTTAAAGAGTAGGGAATTTATTTTATTAATTTGATTTTCTTTGAAATAATATTTTCATGATGTAAAATAAAATATTTAATCTGTGCTAAGATACGCATTCCTTTGCATAATGCATCTATTCCTTTGTATAATGATAAAATAGAAGGGAATCTGTGGTATCCTTATTCATTTGAGTCATAATGAGCTTGTATTAGGTTAATTATCAACTTATGCAGAAAACAGATCTCTCCTAACATTTTCCTTAACTAAATCTTTTATGTCATAAAAGTTCTATGCTACCTTAAGAAAAACATAAATGTGAGGGGAAAAAAGTGAGCTGGAAGAGATGGTAATTCCATGTTTTCAATTTACAGCCTTATATTTTCCCAAGAATCAGTTATTCTTCTTATGTTAAAATATCAGGGTCGTGTTTTGCATTAAATGATTATGATTAATAACGAACTTCAATAGTATTAAATGTAATGGAATAAGATACACACCTCAACATATACATTAAGGATTTAAAATATTTAGTAAAAATAAATTTTGTTTACATTACTAGCACTCAGGCAACATTGTTATTAATATATAATTTCATATTAATTGTGTTAAAGTCGTTTGAAAAAGAATGCATGGGGAGACTGGTGTAAACATGTGCAAATCACAGAGCCAGGCTTGCAGCAATTACTCAAACTTTTGTTGCCTGTTTACTGAATGACTTTTAGGGTTCTGAACTAATCAACCAATAAATGGGAATTTCAGAGAATTATGTTTCCAATATGAAAATGAGAGGACCTTCTTTTTAACCATAATTGATACAGAATGTTAAGGCCATTTTAATGACTGGACAGTTATGGTTTTATTATTATTATTTATTATTACCGAGATTAACAAAGGTATCATGTTAGTCCTAGAAGACCATTCTGATTATACTGAAGTTTATCTAAGGAAATGACTACTTGGAGAAAATTTTTTTGATATCTACTTCTACATAAGCAACAGAATTTGGCTTATAATTAATTAATGTAAAAGTTACTCAGATTTATCATGGATGATAAAACCTGGTGGAGAGGACAGAGCCCAGGTGAAAATTATGACACGTGGGTCAACTCCCTGTCTGTGAATGATGAGGGGACAATTTCTTAGTTTTTCTGACCCTCGATTTTTCATCTATAAAATGTGGGATAGGGACAGATGATTTCCAAGATACTTTCCAGTTCTTATAGTCTATTCTATTTTAAACCACAGAGTATATTTCATAAATATAAAGAAACCTACATACCCACTGCATAATTATCTCATACAATGAATGAGATGGAAGTGATAGGATGAGCTGTTAAAACTAATTTCAAATTATAGTAATAAGGTTACCAAACCTTAACTGTGGAATTCTATATGCTGACTACTCCTTTTGAATCCTTTTACCAAGTAATGAAAAAGTAAAAAAGTAAATGTAAAATCCAGTGAAAATGAATAGTATGCATAATACTATTAGGATCAACAGTATCTTCAATTGGAATACATTCACATAAGTAAATTTTATTTTGTTGTGTTAAAATTTCTTGAAACGATGAAACTCAGGTAGTACACATACATAAAACGCTAAAATTATTTTGTAGTTTGAAACACAATTTAGTGCTAACTTTGAGTAAGCCTAAAGCCAATTTTGTAAACCGTCTCCTCTAACACCAATTCTATAATACAAAAGAAAAAAATGGCAGTCGCCCTATATTGTTATAAATTAGAATGTCACAATACCAGTGTCCTAAAAGACAAGATAAACATCGTGTAAATAATTTTACTTCTATAAACTTTTAATAGGCTGTATACACAGTATATACCATTAATTATCCTGGAAAAGAAAACTTTCATCAGAATCCTTTAAGTAAACCCTAAAACTGTTGTCAGGTTATGTGGCTATCTTATTGGAGAAGGAGTCAGTAAGATTTCTCCAAAGTTAAAAAGAGGATAAAGCCCCCCCTTTTTTTTTCCTATAGGAAGTCCTTAGGTACAGAAGGAAATGGTACAATGAAGAATATATGGAGAGTAACATGTTGGAAGAAAATTCTGATAGCCATTTCCTATTATTTGAAGGGTAGCCTTACTATAATAATTTTAAGAGTGAATGTCCATACATAAATGTGCTAATTGACACATGTGAAGTTGAAGCTGCTATATTAGGAAATACAGGTTAAAAAAATGCTCGAGAATTTGTTTAAGATAACAAGAATGGAAATTTGAAATTATGACATTTGAAGATTGTTTACATTCCTCAATCATTAATTGAATGAATGAACAAATAAATGAAAGAAACAATGTATCCTTCCTATTTTCATTAAAATGAGAGTAAAAGGTAATTGGATTGTCTACTAGAATGAAATGCAGCAGGATTCAGAAAGTGGTAAAGATCAGAATCCAACTCAGAATTTCATTTTCAATGTTTTGATGCCTTAAATTTTTTCAACAGGTTGTCAGTCACCTTTCTTTGGAGGTCCTTTAAGTTGGTATAGATTTTAGTGTCTTGGAAGATAAAGTTTTACATGAAAAGTAATATGCCAGCTATGCAAAATATATTGTTCTTTTGGTTACCATCAGAAAGTTCCCAATCTTTTCTTATGACTTTTTTTTTGAATGAAAGAGAATTGACCTGAGAATGTCAATAGGCTTCAGAGGACTACTCACCTCACCAGCAGAAGCACAGCTTCCACACAGGAATGTGGTTTTTAAGATACTAGTAAATACGAATTGGAGCTAGCAGGAGAAGTAAAATATCTAGATATGTAATTCTGCTTCCAGAATGTTTTGGGCTGGGGTAGATGGATGGAGGGCACGGATAAAGGAAAGGGAGTGGTGGGCAAGTGGATGTGACTGCTCATGTCTCATAGCTTTAGGGAATTTTAAAAAATTACTTAAGTATCCTGGATTGTGAGGTTGTCACTTACTTTAGTCTTACCTTAATTACTGTGTTGTTTTGTGAAATACTTTAAGTTTAGATTTGAATGAATATATTACAGAAAGAGTGCACCAAGGAACCCAACAGAAATAAGACTTACATTAGTAGACATACAAATAAGAACTACGAAGATGGGGGAATTCATGAGAATCCAAGAGATACTGGACCACATTTCTGACTCTTGAGGGGACAGAAGCTGTTACGAGAGAACTGGTCATAAGGATTGCGTTCTACTGTTACCCAGGAGGCAAAAAGTCTCTCCCCTTTACTTGTCTCTCTGGTGGTTTCACATTTAGCCTAACAGTAGGTTCCAGGTGATGAAACTGGTACCTAACCTTAACTAATAATAAGAATACTAAAAGCATAAAATGTCCCTCCAAAATACACATTCAAAATGAAGTAAATGTTCATTTTCTCTGCGGAAGAAGAGCACTGAGAACATCATTAAAGGGCGAAATCAATGGTCAATACTTCCACTTTTGTTGTCAGAGCTCTCCCCGTGGGGACAAGATCAGAGGGTGAATTTAGATAACTGCTGCACTACGCAGTCCAACAGCAGACAGAGGCTATCATTCTGCACCTGACAGAAATAACACTGCTGTTTAAGCTGAGTATTGAGGTGCCAAGTGAGAGACAGCAGCAGTGCACTGGGCACTCACTCAGTGACCGCCTTGAGAGACAGATGTGGAAGACAGAATCCAATCCCTTAGGATAATTTTCTTGCTTTTGGTATCCAATTACTAAAAAGTTGTGCTCTTCCCAATAATAGTCAATATCATCTTCTCCTTTTAAGAAGTCATAAATTGCCTCACTTGGTTATAATGAAGCATTGTTAGTTCCATAGCAAGAAAAGGGTTAGCCATTCTGAAAACTGGCCAATGATTTGGCAATATTCTCTTTTGGACTGTTAGACTGTGATGGGATATGGCCTAACAATTGGCAAAAGGCAAATAAACACAGCGTTGCTGAATTTGACTTTGGCTACAAAACCTTCAGCGACTCATTGGTCAACAATTCTTTGGATAGGCTCCTACTTAACAATAATGTCTGTTAGAAGCTAGGAAATACACATATCGCCTCTGAATATGGAGATGGTAAATTTGCTCATATTTGAAACAGTTCTTAGCAAGTTATCTAACAGAACAATAATTCACATTATCAGAATCAAAAATAGCAATGCAAGGACAATCCCTCCCTTAAAAAAATAGATAATAAGTAACATATCTATGCAGTCAAACCAAAATCCTAGCAATTATAGACAAGGTAGAATCTTGTAGAACTGGTGACCTGTATTCCCTTAAGTAACTTGTTAGGGCTTTAAATGATGGAGAATGGATAAATTGCTGGGGAGCAGATTTGGAAATATTAGCTATTCTTTGATTAGTTTTTAATTTTATCATCTTTTGTTTTTGGCTATCACATGTGCCTGGCACTTACGAAGTGCTAATAAGTTCATTCATTGCCACGAGTGCATCTCTTAACAACTCTTGTCTCTTTTGTAAATCCTCATCTAGACTGACCCTTATGACTCAGCTGTACAATAACTCTTTAGCCTACAGTTTTAGAGCATTCAGAGGCCCAAGTGAATTACAGAGAATGGAAGAAGTCAGCTCTTAGATATATTGAAAGGGTTGCCTTTTCTAGATTTTTCTATTTCTCAACCTTGTCTAAATATTACAATCAGCTGGGGAACTTTAAAAAAATACTGATGCCAGGTTCCACCCACAAAAAAAATTGTCATTAAATTGATCTGAGGTACAGTCTGGGCATTAGGAATTTTAAAAGCTCCCCAGATAATTCTGACATGCTGCCAAGGATGAGAACCACTGGGCTAAGGGGATCACATTAGATTACTGGGGAATTAAGTCAGAATCTCACAAAGACGGGAAGGACCACGCATTAGTATTTGTCAAAGTTCTCCAATGATTCTAAAGTGCAGCTAAGGTTGCACACCACTGCTTATGGAGACCAAGAATTCTAATTCAGCCTGGACCATCTCAGGTGTCTTGGGAATGTTTCAGACCCTGTAGAGCGATTCAAAGTTAACTTGAACCCTAGATGATTTTGAAATAGGCTTGATTAGGCATAAATCTCTGAATTATGCACCGAGAGGGTTCTTCTGGGCTCATTTGACCTCTCTGACAAATCTTAGTGGCTCCAGCATTTGGTGAACTGGCCTGGAAATGCACGTGATGACAGCTCTGTAGCTACTATGTTAAGAAGACTGCTTTGGTGAATGAGTTAGCTGCAGGGAAGAATAGGTTCTGTGCCATAGTCTCACAATGACAGGCAGGTCTGCATCTCTTCTGACACTTTAAAGTAGTGTTGCAGCAGGGTACTTGGAGTACAGGCCTCAATGTCTGCTTATTCTGCACTTAAATGAGCCACCTTATGACTATGAACTCAGATGCCCCCAGATTAGGATCTCACGAACATGGCCACACCACCAAGTTCAAAGGCAGAGATTTAAGGAGACAACCTCCAGCCTAGGAAACCCAGGGGGAGGGAACTACAATTCTAGAGGGTTGGCTTAGTCTGCTTTGTGTTGATATAAGAGAATACTGCAGACTGGATAATTTATAAAGAAAAGAAACTTATTATTCACAGTTCTGGAGGCTTGGAAGTCCAATATCAAGGTAATGGCATCTGGCAAGGGCCTGCTTGCTGTGTCATTCCATGGTGGAAGGTAGAAGGGCAAGAACGTATGAGAGTAAGAGAGTATGAGACAGACAGGGCTGAAATAATTTTTTGTAACAACCCATTCTCTTGATAACCCACTTCTGAGAAAATGACATTAATCTATTCAGGAGGTTGATGCCTTCATGGCCTAATCACCTCTTAATGGTTCCATCTCTTAATACCATCACAATGACACTTAAATTTCAACATGAGTTTTGGAGGGGACATTCAAACCATAGCAAGGGTCTATCCAGATCAGAGAAAGGACGTAAAGCTAGAGGATTGTTCCCTTTTTAAGACTGGAATGATGCACAACATTAAGGCAAAGCTTTTTTTGTTTGTTTGTTTTCTAAGGATAATAGCTTTCTTCCTTTGTATCAGACAATTTTTGGTAGCACAATAACTTCTCTAACATCACTATTTGAATACAATACTTTTCCATTTTTAAATTTTATATATATCACATACAATAAAATTATGTATATTTAAGTAATATGGAGAAAAATGATTCTTGTTCAATGAAATAGACTTCAATGTAAACTCCTTTACTAAACAATATCTAACATTTTTACCCCTCAAATAGGTTGTAAATGAAAATTCTCTGCCTTTCAAATGATTTGGAAAAGTATGTTAAAGAGTTACTGAATGTTTAACTGCTTTTGGACCAAGTTTTATGTCTACACTTGAGATTATATCTGGACATATCTTTAGTAGAGAAGTTGTGTCAAATTCACTAACAAAAATGTCATTAAAGTTCCTTAACTATGTGTATGAATGGGTGTGTGTAGTAATACACACAGACAAAATGATTAAGATGGGGAGTGACAGAGGAGAATTATTCAGTATCCTTGCCCAGGTAAAACATTGTCTTTAGGCAGGCAACATCATTCTCAGATGAAAAAAATTTGATATATACTGAGGATAATTGGCTCTAGAGATTCTCCCAGTTGCTTAGTTAACTTCCCTCCAGAAGAAAGTAATCTCTTCTACTGGAGTGGTCATGAGTACTTGATAGAGTCATTAGCTAGTGTCCATCTAAAAATAAAGAGGAAGAAAACATCTTTGTGAACAGGAGGAAAAGAGCAAAAGAGAAAAGGAAAAGAATTTATATAAAATTTATGGATTTTAAATCTTCTGTAAACTTAAAATGAAGCAAAGTTTCTCATAAAATATAGCTCCACTAACTTTCTTGATGCACTTAAAGAATGAGGACAATAGAATGGCAAGAGAGTAGAGGGAAAAAACAAAACCGCTAAAATGCTGGGGGTTGGATTTAACTAGAAATTGAAATAATAATTTCAGATAATAATACAGAGGGGTTGAAATGATAATAGATTACTATAGGTATAACTCAAATAGGTTTGAATCTCTTAGTTGATTTTGTGCCCAAAACTGTAATAATCTTTACTTATTAATTATTCAGAATTATTCTGAAACTTAATTTATTTTTAAGATTGATGTAATATAAGAGAAATAAGACAAGTTTCAACATCCTCAAATACCATATTTATTATATTCTATTGTGATATTTCCCATTTTGTCTGGCTATTTGAATTTTAGATGTAACTGTAAGTAATGCTAAGAAAATGGTTTGAGACCAAATTTAGAATGAACTCAGCTTGCAGAATTTTCTTAAGGTAATATTTCCAAACTGTGTTTCGTTATAACACTAGTGCCCCCTGACATATTAAGGCTGTTTGTTTGCTGCAGCACGGCTTCTCTAACTAACCCGCTGGGAAATACTAGGTTAAATAAAATTGAACAATTTTTTTTTCAGCAGAATTTCTCCGAGTCTATACTATACTAATATGAATTTTAAAAACTCTAGTAAAAGAGTATACATGATTTCTTAAACTTATTTGACAACATAACACTCCTCCTCTCCCTCACCTCCATTCTCGGTCCCTAGTTTGGGTAGGATATTTAAATTTTATTAAATTTCAACTTGAGAGCTATTGTCTAAGGATCTATCTTCAGCGTTGTTGAGAACTAAATGAAGTCGCCACTAAATTGTTTGAACCAAATTAAAAAAAAAAACCATACAATTGACCTGAACAAACATTTTAATAATGACCAACTAAGCACGTATGCTGAAGTCAGAAGATTACATATGATTTCAGACTACTAGAGTAGTGTTTTGTGCATGAATACCGGACAGAAATCCAGGGATTTGCAGTGGGATTTAAGCCTAATTTAACATTCTTTGTGAGTTCTGAGCAGATTTATAGGACCACCCTCCTGTAACAAGAAATCATGCCCAACAGCTATTATTTGGGCCACCAATAAACTGACCAAAAACATTTCCTATGCCATAACTTTAAAATGCTTTAGGATCCTAATATGATTGGAAAATTCTTACTGTATGTACCTAAAACAATAAACTTTTACTTTTCAAAAAAGTAGTTGGAGCAAAAGTTGTTGCTATTTCAATTATTTCAATAAAGAAATAAGTTTCATTTACTGGCTAAAAATTATTTAGAAATTTAACATAACCTGATGAAAGCACTACAAATTTAATGAATTAATCTCCATATTCTTTGAAGAAATCAATTATTTGAGATTTTAAATACAGAGCCAGTGATGGTCTTATTCTCTTCCTATGCTCCAATTGCTTTTCTACCTGTGCATAGCACTGCCTTGTCTTATAGTTCTTTCTGTTTGCATTTGGCACTGTCACTAGAATGTCAGTTCTGGGAAAATAAGTACCATATCTTACTTTTTATTTTTTTTAATCTTCCAGTGGTAGAAGCAGCAGCACTTAGCCCAATGTAAGAGGTGCAAGGGTGAAAAAGGGGAGAAAGACTGGTGATCACGCAATGTATTTATCGTTTAATTTATTACACATTTAAAATTAGTTGTAAATAAGAAATAGATTACTAAATTATCATGAAAATTTAATGTGGGCAAGAATTAAAAGCCTTGCTGAAATAAAAGAGAAATACACCTCACTTCCCTCTCATTCTCTATCATTAAAAAAAATTGGCCTCCAGGACCAATTTGATTTGATGTCTTTCTAGGTGATTTCAAGGAACTAGTGGAAAATGTGGTTTATTGTAGAGTCCAACTATATAAGCAGACACAGTTATCACTGGTGACACTGGAAGGTTGATTGGCAGGGCATAGTGAAGACCAATTCTAGAGGAGCTGTGGTCTCCATGACACCCATTCTTGTTCCCACCTGAATGCCAGCTAATCCATGCATACCAAAAACTATAACTAGAAAAAAAAATAGTAATTCATAGTTGACACTGGTTTAAGGAATATCTGCATTAGAGACAAAAAGAAACAAAGTCTTTAATAATTAAATGATCTATACTAGAAAACAAGCAGTGGACTGATAATTTTGGGGAAGGGGGTCTGCCTACTAATATGGATCCTGGAGTTGGTGATCTGCACTGAAGGGAGGAGAGGGCATATGTATAAGGAAGAGAGAACTGGAAAGAAGTCGAGAAAGTTGGTGAATCCACTCTCAATTTGTTTTAGTGCCAGTAGCCTGATCTTCAGGAGTCTTTTGGTATCTTACGGGGTCTCTAACTGTACTTCTGACCAGAGACCTAGTTTGTCTGGTTCATATCGAGGCAGCTCTCATAGGAAGGTCACTTGTAGGTGCTACATAGTTTCCTCCTTTGTTTGCATGAATAATGAAGATATGCAAAATTTTAAAGGCCAGTGACTTATTTATTTATTTATTTTTATTTATTTATTTTTTGAGACGGAGTCTCGCTCTGTCGCCCAG
>NW_016816717.1:58537-125644 GCF_001698545.2 Rhinopithecus bieti
TTTTTTTGAGACGGAGTCTCGCTCTGTCGCCCAGGCTGGAGGGCATTGGCCGGATCTCAGCTCACTGCAAGCTCCGCCTCCCGGGTTTACGCCATTCTCCTGCCTCAGCCTCCCAAGTAGCTGGGACTACAGGCACCCGCCACCTCGCCCGGCTAGCTTTGTGTATTTTTTTTAGTAGAGACGGGGTTTCACCGTGTTAGCCAGGATGGGCTCGATCTCCTGACCTCGTGATCCGCCCGTCTCGGCCTCCCAAAGTGCTAAGATTACAGGCTTGAGCCACCGCGCCCGGCCTTTTTTATTTTTAAAAATTAATTCAACCAAGTTATTTGTACCTCCTCTTGCTAGACTAAGAATACAATAGTAAACAAATACACAGTCCATGCTTTTACAGAATTCACAGTTGGGAGTCAAGGAAGAACTCCAAGTCAGAGTGGGTAAGTTTAGAGCACATCGTGGGCTGTCTAACCCAACACAAGGAGCAGAGCCTGGAAATCTTTTCGGAGAGGAAATGGCCTGAAGGATGAATAAGACAAAAGATAGAGGACAGATGTATTATCCTCAGAGGAGATGCTTTTTGGAGATGTTTGGTAGTAACAGCACTGCCAGACTGGGAAATGAAAAGTGATTTAACATCTTTCCAAGTATCAATGTTAAACTCACCAAGGTAAAACTCTTTTTTTTTCTATTAAAACTATAGGAACATTTACTATTTATTAATTTGTATGCTTTGAATGATTGCTCTGTTTATTAAAAACATAACTACCAGCAACTTAAATTCTCTAAAACATAGACTGTGAATTTGTTGACTGTGTATGCTCAATCTGGCAAGGGGAAATATCAAAGATTATTGGTTGAATTAATAAAAAAAGAGGTAGCCAATTTCTCAACGTTCATATAATGTTTTTCCTTTAAAGAGAAATTTTGAAGGCATAATTCAATTAGAATATATTTTTTTCTGAATAACTGCATATTTTCACTTTTAATGCCTTTTAATCTTTGATCACAAGTGTAACTTGCCTATGTCAGTTGTTGACAAATAATCACTGTAAAATTGAAGTTATTTTTATGGAGTTTTTTTCCCTAACAGTTTCTAAAACGTGAGAAAAATAATAATTTTGAGTCATATGTTTGGCGCGTAAGGACAAAATTATGAAGGTTATCTACCACATTCTTTAAGACATACTTTTACTACCATGAGCACTGGATCACCTGTTTCAACTACGTAATCAAGACACTGATTAGTCAAGCAGCTGTGCATAGTTTTATGCCCTCTAATTCATGAAGTATGCTACTTTCATAAAACTACTGATAAGTCTTTGTTTTTGAAAAATTAGGCTCACCTCCTTTCTTGTATAAATAATGTGTTATAAAATAATGTTGGATGTTTAACAGGCACACAGAAGTGCTTTCAGCTTTGAAAAGATTCTGGCCAAATTTGGTCTTCAAATTTTCTCTTAACTAGCTGGAAGATGGCCAGATATTGAATAATAATAGATACCCCAAAGAAGATGAGCATAAATCTATATCATAGTTGCTAAGTTGTAATTTAAAATTTATGATGTTTTGAAGTACTATTTAGTACTTTATTAGGTATTCAAATTAATATTACTACTAAAATTACTGCATTGTACAGAAGTAAATTTGTTACTGTTGTCATAAATCTTTTAATTTAGTATATGCAAAATCTTACAATGTACAACTGGGAACATTTTTATTGAGTGAATAAATATAAGTATATAATTAAAATAATGTTAATTATTTAAAAATACATATGTCAACACTGAAATTGGTACAGAGTACTTTATTCCATTCTGATTAATTCTCAAAATATCTCCATACCGTAAGCTTGCAATTATACTGTTACTTCATTTCACGGAAGAAAAAAAGACCCTCAGGAAATTGTCCAGCTTGATAAGTTTGCTGGTATATAAGTTCTAACTGTTTTGAAATTACACATGGGCCTGTTTTATTTCCTATTTAGATGTTCTTTTTAATGAAGGAAGACAGGTGTTCAGAATTAGCCAGCGTTTCAAATGATCCTATCGAAAACCTTTGCATGCAATGTTGATTGTTTTCTGAAAATATTTGAGTAGTCAGTTAACTTACAAAGATTGCACAGTAGGTCTGATGATTCTACTGTGTGACTGACATCATTGTATATTAAGGAGCAAGAAGTTCATATACAGAATCCTGCTTTAAACCTTCCAGCTTTCTTATAATCAACACAAGCTGGTTACTGAGAGACTCTGAAGAGGAAAATGAGACATTTTAAGTAACACTTTTTTTCCCTCAATGAAAACATGGGCCATTAATATTAAGATAACAAAATGACTACTACAACAAAATTAAATGTGTGAGTGGTTTCTATGTGCCTGGCACCGTGTTGAATACTTTATATACATTATTTAATTTAATATTCACAGGGCTATTTATTTATTTATTTATTTTTGAGACCGAGTCTCGCTCTGTTGCCCAGGCTGGGGTGCAGTGGCGCGATCTTGGCTCACTGCCAACTCCGCCTTCCAGGTTCACGCCATTCTCCTGCCTCAGTCTCCCGAGTAGCTGGTACTATAGGTGCACGCTGCCACACCAGGCTAATTTTTTGTATTTTTAGTAGAGACGGGGTTTCACCGTGTTGGCCAGGATGGTCTCGATCTTCTGACCTTGTGATCTGCCTGCCTCGGCCTCCCAAAGTGCTGGGATTACAGGCGTGAGCCACTGCACCCGGCCTCCAGGGCTCTTATTAGGTGGCCAGACTTATGCTCATTTGCAGATGGGGGAACTTTGGCTCACAGAGTTAAGTAACTTGCTCTAGGTTACATAGCTAGTAACTGTCAAAGTTGGGATGTGAATCCAAGTAGGTTTAACTCCAAAGCATAGTTTTAGTATCACCGTATGTATCACTATACTGTCACTGGTACTATTAAAATATCGCATATTAATTTGTATCAAGCAGTGGGATAATTTGCATCTGAGGAAATATAAACAACTGAAATTTTCTTCTCTGTAATATGACCTAATGAATACTTGGCATTATCTTTGTCTTATTAAATAAAAACTTACTCCAACTTTCCTTGTACAAAACATATCCATCCGTCTTCCCCTGAGAAGGTGTAGTGACCTTCAGTTTATTTTGCTTACACATTGCTAAAGATCCTACAAAATTTTACTTGGTTGTATTTTAAACACATTTCTGACATTTATTAAAACTATTTATACTTCTGTTCTTTAGTGTCTGGAAAATTATTATAGAATGCACAATAATTATCCAGACGCTACATGAAATTGTATATATACAGTTTAATTTCAGATAACTTAGTCATATTTAGGAATGCCTAATTTCCTTCCCTAAAGCCACTAAATCCAAATACAAAGCAACACAAAAACAAATAAAAGAAACAGCAGTGAGTTTGTTTTAACAAGCGTATCTGAAGGATAGTGAAAAAGAAACAGTTTACTGGCAAATAGGTTCTTTCTTTTGTCCATGTCCTTAGTTTATTTTAATCCTTTTAGGACTGTGCTCCACAAAATTAAGAGGCAAAAGAAAGGGAATAAGAATGATGAATTAATGCAAAGATAGGATATCTGGAATTCTATTTTAAGGATTTTTTGGGGGGTACGCTTCTGGGTAAATCATATCTCTGTTTCTCAGTATTTTTCTGAAAACTAGACATGCATTATTTGTGACTTGATTAACTTTAGGTTCTTTCAGTGTCTTAAGAATATCTTAGAGGGTTTGTATTCTGAAAGTTGCAGTGGCTCTTTCCAGCAATTAGAATACTATTTATTGCAATATTTACTGAGCATATATTACATATTATGTACTGTGCATGCATAGATACACAGTGCAAGGACCCACTATTGAAAAATTCAGCCTACGTGTGGATACCAATACCAAAGAGTCAATTTCAGTAGAATATAGTAAGTACTGTGATAAAGATGGGTTCAGGGAGTTAGAGGACTCTAGTGGAGGCCAGCTAACAGAACCTGGGAAAGAAAAGGCAAGACTCTCAAAAAACATATTTTAACCACATCTCAAAGAGCCAGTGGGAGTGAATCAGGCTAGAGAAGAGGGTAGAAAATGGGGAAGGGAGTCAGAAGAAAGGGTATCCCTTTTTGGAAAATAGTACACGAAGAAAAAGCTGAGTTGTGTGTCAGTAGGTTTGTATGGGAATTAGTGTTTCAGGAAGTAGGAAGAGATAGGACTGCAGGGAAGTCTCATATCTTGAAAAGTTGTTTTAGGGAATATGAACTTTACCCATAGGCTATAAGGAGCCATTGAAGAATAGTAGAAGCAGTAACTAATCAAAAACAGTCATTTACATTATTCACAAAAATGACCTGGATAGTTAATATCAATTAATAACTCAAATATTACTTTGTTAAAAAATTTAACCTTTCTTACCAAATCCTTTTACCAGAACTACCCACAAAGTAATGAAATTAACTCATAATAATGAATATCCATTCGGTCTTTGATATAGGGATTTATAAATGGACCAGATTGTTAACTGCAGAAGAGAAAAGGGAGAAAAGTAGGCTTGAAAAATTCACCACTGGTTTATCAGTCTTAGTTTATCACACCAATAATGTTATTTTGTATAAATACTAATACACATTATGTATAGCATAGGAGTAGATTGAGTTGACAAGAAAGTGAGAGGGAGCATGAGGACAAGGAAATAATACTGTATCATATATTATGGAACCTGGGTGTTAATCCTTTTTCTTCTAGTAATTAACTGAATGACCTTGGGCAAATATTTGACTATCCTGAGCCTCAGTTTTTGTTTTGTTTTATAAATAAAAATTGAAAAGAGGTAAGTCAGATTTCTGGAATAGATTTCAGTTGTTAAATGTTACCAATAGTGCTAAGCAACTGAGACAGAAAGACAGAGAGTGGGTGGTGAGGTGAGAGAAGGAGAGAAAGAGAAGAGAGAAAGAAAAAAGAGAGAAAGAGAGAGAGAGAAAATTAGTTATCTATTGTTGCATAACAAGTTACCTAAAATTTATCAGCTTAAAACAGTATTTATTATCTTGCAGTTTCAGAAGGTCAGGAAATTGGGAGTAGCCTAGCTGAGTGGGTTGGTCTCAGGGACTCTTATGAGGTTGCAATCAAACTGTCAGCTAGGGCTGAAGTCTTCTCAAGACTTGACTGGGGTAAAGGATCTATATAAAGCTGTTGTTGACAGGCCTCTGTTTCTATGAGGCTGTTGGCTGGAAACTTCCTCTTTGCTATGTGGGACTCTCCACAGGCTTCCTGAGTGTCCTTATAATATGGCAACTGGCCTCCTTCAGACTGAGCAATGCGAGGGGTAGGAGAGAGAGAGGGAGAGGGAGAAAGAGAGAAAGGGAGGCAAAGAGAGAGAGAATCTTTAAGATGGAAATTGCAGTGTGACATACCATCATTTCTACCTTATTTTATTGGTCACACAGACCAACCCTAGTTGGTAAAACGTTGAGGGAAGGTAAACGTTGAGGGAAGGAACTAGTGAATAGTGAATACTAAGTGTTAGGGATCATTGGGGTCAAACCAGGGACTAACTACCATGCATGGTTTTTGCATCTCAAGAACTTTTAGTCAAGTTGAAATACTAAGTACACATAAAATTAAGTTAAATCAACAATAGAAGAGAAACAGAGCAATAAGTCTGTGGAATAAACTTGTTTCTCAACAGGCCTGAGGAGTAGATAGCTTTCCTTATTGGAACTGCTAATTTGGGTTAGGGTCTCCTGAGGAGGCATGTGGTTCTCTTCTCTTACTGCAGACACAGGGAAGAAACTTTATACCATGTGTTAATACCCTACTTCGTAGCATTGAGGAAGAAACTGGATTATTTGCTTGCTTAAAATCACACTAATGGTTGTATGAAACAAAGACAACTCCATTCTGGAGTTATAGGTCTGGAAGGAAGCCATGAGATCATAGAGTCCAGAGATTTTGACATGAAGATTGCCAATAGCCCTCAGGGAAACTGGAAAGGAAAAAAATACGCACAAATATTGGGGACAGGATTCAAAACGTTTATCACATTCTCAAAAGTATCTGTGTTTCCAATAAAAGTTTAAGAAGCACTGATCTAGTCTATCATGTTTATTTTATTTGATAAGGGAAATGAGTCACAAGAAGATAACTTTCCAAAATGACATCATGAATTAGTGGCAGTGGTGGTTTGGACTGGAATTGAAGTCTTCTAGTTTTTAGTTCAGCATACTTCTAGTTAAACCCACTGTGTAAGCAATATGCATTCTTACTGCGGTTTGTAACACCAGTAGCTTAGCTGATTTCCTTCTGTTTATACACTCTTGCAATTTGGATCATTTCCCCTTTTGTTCCCCCACCAAATGTCAAAAAGTGGATATATTTCTTATAAGTGAAAGAGTCATCATAGAGGGGTAGAATATTGCTCCAAAGTATTTATAATGTGAAAACCAATGTTTATATATAGGAAAAAGAGATCAGCAAATTGATTATAGTTGGCCATCTATAATATAAAACCAAATACTTAATTGAAACTGAAATTAACACTACTTAATGTCCTACTATTTACATAAAATTATCTAAAATGGACATATTGTTGTACAGTCATATAGGTAAAATAAAATTAACCAAATTAATATATTAATATTTAAAAAATAAATAGATGGGGAATAAAACTTCTTTTATTGGGTATTAACTATTTGTCAGGCACAGTGCTTGGTGCTTTACATGATTTCTGTCATCTAATTCCATTTTATAAATGAGGAAAATGAGGCTCAGTTTGACAGTCAGAGAGTGGTTTGGTGCCAGTAAACAGAAGAATCAGGATCTGAACTCAGGGCTCTAAAAAAATGAAAAGCCAATGCTCTTTCCACCCATTGAGTTGTTTTGTTATATAAAATTCTGAAGTTGATTACTGAAGTATTATTAAACATTCTAATATTTTTAACATTTTAAGTTTTCTATCAAGATGATACTGGTTATAAGTTGGTTTAGATTCAAAAAACTGTAACAAGAAAACTCAACTTGCCTACTTAACTGATATCAGATATTCCACAAATAGAGATTCATTCTTTTTGGCTTAATGTTTTATCTTTCAAAGTGTAAATTACCCCCAAAACATAATGTTTAAATACTTATGAATAGCTTACACCTTTAAAATGAATGAGTAAATAAGATAATTTCCTGAATTTGGGTTTTGATTGGGTAGAACACAGAGAACATGAAATCACCTTAAAAGGGGAATAGAATACAGAAGTGGAAGAGACTGCAGAAGAAGGAGGTCAGAGGCCTCACCAATCAATACTGCCAATGTTGCCTAGGTGCCCATGACTTAGATTTTCAAATTAAACACTCAATTCATACTTATTTAGCATCAATTTAAGTCTGCAGTGTTATAGGTTCATTAGGGGATACAACGATTAGGAAGCATAACATATGTCTTGGATCCAGCCTCTAAGAATCCAATTTTAGAAATAAAACTAATATCAACACAAGATGAAGTAAAATAAAAATAAAATTAGAGAGACATTAAATGCTAAATCATATGGTATTGGCCATAGTTCCAACAGGAGCTCCAGACGATTGAAGTAGACCAGGAAGCATTACAGACAAAGTAGGACATAAAGATTAGTTAGGATTTCCATATACAGAGAGAAAAGGAGAGGGCATTTCATGACATGGTATAATTTTCTTCTCATTCACCACAGCAGTACTTCTCAGGGGCTCCACATCATTTCATATGTTCAGTCTCTCAAAAACAATGATAATGATTATAATACTATTTTATTTTATTCATAATTCTCATTCTTTCTTTTATTAGACATTCTTCATAATTCCTATTCTTAATAGCAGTATTGTGTAAAGTTTTTAAAGAAAATGTATTATCTCATTGAATTCCTATCAGTCACGTGTCTAATCGCATACAATGTTTCTCAGTGGTCAGTAGGAGAAGGGAGCAACCTTCTCATTGTACTTATGCATTTATTTTTATCATTTTGTGCAGTGCTCAAGTATTATAATTATTTGCATATGTCTGTCTGGTTAGAGCTCTTTGAGGGCAGGGAACTTTTCTTTTCATCTTTTATCAAAAGATCCATTATAGTGTCCAGCACATTAGGAAATAATGTATTCAAGTAACTGAATTAAGAAGCAATAAAAACTTGAGTGAATAAAGGTATTTATTGTAAGGCTTCTCTCAGCTTATCATTAAGAAACTCTATCAATTGGCTCGTTTTTTTCTTTTACCTTATTTTCTACTGTTTGCTAATGGAAAGATTCTATTCTAGCCAGCCAATCTATTCACTCTTTTTCCTAGACTATAAACATCCATACTTTTTCACTCTGCATGACAATATTGATTAGAATTTTTCTTCTCAGTATCTACTCATTCTTCAGGGCCCAGATTAAGTCTCAACTCTCCATGAAGCTCCCCTTGGCCATTTCAGTCTACCCCTGAGCACTACTGAGTACCTTGTGAGAGTAAATATGAGAACTGTAAAACAGTATACAAATATAAGGCATTACTGTTACGATTTTCTCCTTAGATTATTGTATTCTCCTAGACTTTAGAACCAGGAGTTGGAAGTATTATAGGTCTTTCCATCTACTATATCAACTCTTTTCCAATTCCCTTGTTACTCTCTCCCCTTTCCTTATCCCTCACCTCCCATCTCAGCATTAGGCTAGTGCTTTGCATAGAGTAGTTACTAATTACATGAATGCAGTGTCTTTTATTGTTGCCTGCCATTATAAAGCTGCAGGTAAAGGAAATCTACTACCATGGTTATTTAAACATTTGACAGAAAAAGCTCAGTTCTAATTTGTTACTATTTACAATAGACAGTTCAAATACCCAACCATTGGCTTTTCTTCTTTTTAAATCCCTGTTTGGGCTTCCACACAACACCTTTATCTCTACTAAGTCACTACAATCCACCAAATATGTGCTACTCACACCACTAATGATTAGGTTGATTAGGAAAAAGAGATTGGAAGTGGGAAAGTCAAAGACTGTTGGAAATTGTGTGAAGGCAGAAATAGTTTCTATCTCGAACTCTGTTGTATTGCATCTCACAAAACTAGCACAATTCCTGGCACATATTAAGTGTTCGAAAATATGTAGCCAATGAATGTTTGAACATATGGGATTAGTTATAAGTAGGGTGACCATATTTGGTGGTCTGCTGAAGCCACTTGTACCAATCCATGAGAGCCAATTGTTAAATTTTCAAAAATTTTGTAAACTTGTTAAATACAGCCATTATTAAACATTTAATTACATAAACTTAGAATGAAATAAATAACATTAAAACAAAAGTAATAAATACTCAAACTCTTTACTACTGAATTTCTTTACTATTATATATGTTTTTGAGGTAATTTCTAATGTATTTATATGATGGAAATACTAGATAATGGTATGCGACTGTATATTTCTTCCCAACTCTGTTTAGTGATGTTTTGTTGGTAGCTTGGACCCAACTATGATAAGAGCACCTATACCACATAAATTGGCCACTGCTACAAATCAGGGCTTGATTCACTGTTTCGTTGATGTTCTACATTTAAGCAAATGATACAAAATCCACATATTAACAAAAATGTTAATAATGTAGATTAAGGTCTTGAGTCTATAACTGTTTCATTGTGAATAGAACAAAAATGAGAAAATAGTTTTCTAGTATCTCTAAAACTATGATCTAATTCAGCAAAGAAGTCACTCATATCATCGAAAAGTGAGTGAAGTACCAATATACATCTTCATTGATTTACCTTCTTCTTACTTACTAACATAGATGAAAATATCAACAAATATTATTGTTAGAACTATACTTGTTCCTCTATTACAACCATGGTTTGGCTTCAGAGAAAAACGGAAATAGTGAAAGTATTTTGTGAGTATTGTATTTTATTATTTATATGCTTGTGTGCTATGCTTCCTTTATATCAGTAGAATTTGTAATGAGCTATGTGTGCATATATATGTACACATTTTTTCCCCTGAGAGTCAGTTGTTAAACATTTACATCATGCTTCTACATATAATCTATCATCCAAACTGGAACACTTTCGAGAATAAAAGATTGTGCTGTAAATAAACACATCAGGATAGCAGGTATAAACTGAGATTGTGCTGGGCAAACAAGGATGCAAGGTCACCTTTCTTATAAGGACCTTAGGGCAGTGTTGGAAGCAGTGTTGGGGTAGGCAGTGGCATTGCTGGGATAGCAGAAAACTCATTAATGAGAACCATATGTACTGTTTAATTTTTCATTATAGTATCCCTTCTCCCTCATCAGAATTTATGATTGCTCTCAAGACAATGAAAAAACAGAGAATGTAAGGCCACAATCCAGCTATTTAGCCCAGTGTTTATTCTTTTTAACATTTTAACATTTCAGTAAAACATGCTGCTACAAAAAGATTTGAAAATGCAGGAAACCAAAGTTCGTTTAAAGAGTGACAGATTCTGTTTTATAGTATGAAAAAGTAAAAAATAAAGAATATAGATGATCACATGTTTGTTTTAAAAAAATTTTAGGATAAAAGTAAGTAGACAAAGAAATACCATTGAAATTATCTGCTTCAAAACATCAATAGATTGTAGTACGTGGGTCTAATTACATTCAGTTAAAATGCTATGTGTGTGAGAGAACATAAGGTTTATGTCAAGCTCAAATAACCTGATATCTAATGAAGCCTAATGAAGCAGATTTAAGTTGGATCAGGAATCTTCTTAGCCTAATATTCTGTTGCTGACTGTAGACCAAGGACCCTTTGTGAATATCTTCTGTGGTCTATCTTAAAGGCTAGAAATAAATCGCAAATATCTCCAGCTTTTTAAATATTCTGCATGAATCTGTCATTCAAGAATCAATTTAAGCCATCTTGAATCGATGTTTTTGTGATATACTTTGAATTAAAAAAGATAAATTTACAACCTAATGCATAAAGTTTGGCCTCTCTTTTTTTGTTTTTGTTTATCACATCTCAGAATACTGGTAATTAAAAGCTTTGTGTGTAAATTTAAATAAGATACTTTAGAACGAATATTCATGTATTCATATTCATTCATATTCATATTCATATATTCATACATGAATTCATATTCATTCTGGTTAAAGTCATAATTATTATATAAACTTCAGACATATCCTCTGTAATCCTTTTCTTTCCAGACTAAAATTTTATAATTTAAAAAGGCTGGTGTTTTTTCAACTTTTATTTTAGATTCAGGGAGTACATGTGTAGGTTTGTTACTTGGGTATATTGTGTGATGCTAAGGTTTGGGGTATGAATGATCCCACTACCCAGGTTCTGAGCATAGTACCCAATAGTTAAGTTTTCAACCCTTGCCTACATCTCTACCTCCTGCTAGTAGTTCTCAGTTTGTATTGTTGCCATTTTTATGTCCATGACTACTCAATGTTTAGCTCTCATATTTTAACTTCATATTATAAAGAGAGAAGATAGCACAAAACAAGGATAAATGGGAGAGACAGAATTAAAGGAAGGATGTTAGGAAGTAAATGGTGAAAGATACAAGCAGGGGGAGAAGTGAGGAAGAGGTGCTCACTAACGAGAAGGAAAAGCAATACACAGATATATCAAGAAAGCAGGAGAGATAAAAGGCAGAGAGATATTCTAGAAGTTCTGAAGTTTCTAGAGATTTTGACAGGTATAACCAGAACACTCACGGGAATTTGGGGGTGTGGGAATTCATCCTGAATTCATCCTTATAAGTGAAAACATGCAGCATTTGGTTTTCTGTTCCTGTGGCAAACTTATTTTTATCATGCTAAATTTTCCTCTCTAGACATTTTTCCCACTTGAAATGTAAGTTTTCTATTGTTTTCCTTTAGAACATTTTATCCAAAACAAATGGGCCTTTTGCTTAAGCTGTTTTATATTTTGTTAATTTTCTACTAGTTTGGTTCAGATAAATGTCTAGATCATGGACATACTAATTACCTTGCTCTGATCACTATACACTGTACATATGAAAACATCACTGTGTACACCATAAATATGTACAATTATTACATCAATTGAAAGAATAAAACAAAATATAGAAAATTATATGATCCATCAAGTTCAGATGATAATAGCTGTCCAGTTTTTAAAAACTGCAAGTATCTGTTTAAAGTCCTGTTCATGTTAGCCAAGAAATAATAGTAAAAGAGAGTGTATTTGAAACTCTCTTATCACCAGATTCCAATTATCAGATAATTTCAAACTAAAATTTAATATGATCATTTGAAATTAGAAAGTTTACTAGACAAACATATCTATACTATTATTAATACTTTCATGTTAAAAATGCCCAAATATCAGACTTCCCCATCTACATTATAATTTTATATAAATTCATGATTTTTTTCCTTACTGGAATAAACATGTTTACAATGTTAGTTTTCTTGTACATTAAAACTATGGTGTATTTCTAAATAACAATATTTTATTAAATGATTCATTACCTTTTAAGTAAAGATTAAGAAATTAGTGTATTATAATTGGGAGTAGGTTGACAACAATTTCACTGAGGAAGACTTCACTCATTGATAAATATGGGAACACTTTTTTCTTTTTAAGTTAAGAACCACTCATCTTAGAAAATCTTAACTGAATGTTACATGGACTCAAAGGGCAATTAGATCTAGTTTATTAAGATTTAAATTAGTGCAGTTCAATTCAGCACTCATGGAGTACCTTCCATGTACAAGTGACATTGTGTAATAATGGATACAAAGATAAACAATGTGACTTTTATCCTTAATGTACTTCTATAGGAAATAATTTGGTAAGTTATGATAGCTGCTAGTAAGTTTCATAGGAACAAAGGAGTGATAAGGAGACTGAAAGAGAATATTTCTGGGTGCACCTAAGGAGGTAAAGGGGATAGAATGGAAGAACTGGGAAAGAAAAATATCCTGGTAAAGGTGCATTTGCTTGAAGGAAGGATTGGTAGGAGGATTTCATAGAGGGTAAAGAGCTTTTTCAAAGAAGAGAACAAAATGTGAAAAAAAGGTGCAGATGCATTAGGACAACAGTGAGGAATGGGGATTTCTGTCCTGTCTAGCCAGAGAATATGGTGCAAAGAAAGTGGTAACACAGAGCTAGTGAACAGATAAAATGCTTCAAAATGTATTTTAACTTTGTATTATAAAAAGAGAAGATAGCACAAAACAAGGATAAATGGGAGAGACAGAATTAAGGGAAGGATGTTAGGAAGTAAATGGAGAAAGATACAAACGGAGAGAAGTGAGGAAGGAGTGCTTACTAAAGAGAAGGAAAAGCAATATACAGATATATCCAGAAAGCAGGAGAGATAAAAGGCAGAGAGATACTCTGGAAGTTCTGAAGTTTCTAGAGATTTTGACAGGTATAACCAGAACACTCACTGGAATTTGGGGGTGCGGGAATTCACCCTGAATAAATGAACTGTGATTCTACTGATGTTACCCTAAACACTAAATAAAATCATGTTAAAGGTAAACATGCAAGCCTGTGGTTTCCCACACTGATGTAAGGCTTTCAAAAAGTGATCCCTGTATTAATAATTTAGGTGGACAAAGTGTTATTATATAATCCACCAGGCCCATTGTAAATAATCTTGCACTGTATTGTTACTTCTTTTGACACTTGTAAGAGCTTGAGAATATTAGCTAAGAAACTCTGTAACATGGCTGTCAAAATACTCTCTTATCACTTTGAACTTTACTTAGATGTAAATACATTTTGAGCTTCTGTGAGGTTAAGAAGTAAGCAAAGATTACAGAGCTAGTTAGTGATAGAGTCAGATTTGGAACATATGTTTCTAGATACCCAGATGTGCATTAAAAGAGTCAAAGTGAACAATATGGCAGCTAGTATAGAAATCATGCTAGAATAAGAGCTTCTCAATCTTAATGTGATTTAATTACTAAGTCTTGGTAGCATATGTATTGATGTATTGTTTGTCAGGTTTAAAATAAATGTTCACCATCAGTGGTGTATTTGCTTGGAGTGAATTTTCTGGTAAATTTATGCAAATTGGTAGATTTCAAAACCATCTCCTTCATTTTTTAAGATGATTTGGGTAAAACATGCAATCTATTCATGGATAATTGTTAATGCTTACGGAAATTTTTATGTGGAATGACTTTGTCCTCATTACTGCTTGCTCCAAACTAATTCAACTAACTGGTCACCAACATGATGGAGAAAACATAAAATCCGAGATTCACAGAATGAGAATGAATTGAATAAACAATTGGTTTGCCTTTTGTTTTTAATGCAGATTAACATAACGTAGAGATAGAATCCTCAGGCTCTTGTCCTTTAAAGACCCAGCTTTTACTTCGGCAACCAGAAAAGAACTTTGCCATTCAAAAGCTGCTCCAGATATCTTATTGATTTGAGAGTTCGAAATTATTTTAATGTCCAAGAGCATATACAGATTTATAATCAGTAATTAACAAACTTATCAGAACTTCAAAAGACAGAAATATGAGGCAACATATTATGCTCCTATTCACCACTAACATATTTGAGGGCCAGATGAATGAAGGTTATCTCAGGATCTCTATCATAAATTACTAGAACTTTCTTTTCAACCTTCTCCCTCACAGTTCACTATTGCTGTCCCCCCAGCTCTTCTCTTTTTTTCTATATCTCCCTCCAACTTTGTCTCCTTTCCTGTTACCTTTTCTGCCTCTTTTCTTTTCCTTATTTTTTCTCTTCCCTTCTCTCCTTTCTTTCCATCTAACTCTTTTAATTCCTTTTCTCCATTTCTTTGCTTTAACTAACCACAATAGAGAACTGAAGTGCATATTAATTGTTCATTAAAGTGATTGGGTAAGTTCCTTGTGCTTAAATTTAAAAAGCAATTTTAAAAGAGTATATTTATTGTTTTAAAAAACTCCTAACATAAGTTAATCAAAATTCACAGAAAATGATTAAAATAAATATACTACATTACAATAGTGATATTTCTGGGTTTTTTTTTTTAATTTTTTCAGTGATTTCCAAATATTCTTTGATGGGCATATACTATTTTTTGATGAACATCCACATATGTGTGTGTATATATATATATACGTAATAAACTGTGTTGCTTTTAATACATGTGGCTGTCAATTTCCTCTCAGTCACACTCTGATAAGATAAGGAAGGCTCCCTCAAATACCCAGTAGTCTAAGCAATCCAAGACAGATAACTGGGAAAACTTTTCTTGAAGCTCTCCAAGAAAGAACCCTCTACAATTTTCTTTAGCAGTCGATTCCAATAGTATATTACCCTAACACTTGGATACTTTCTCATATTTAGGGAAATTACTCCTGCTTCAGTTTAAGCCCCTTTCCTCATACTCTATTTTTGCATAAGAATAATATGGATATGCCACTAAAAAAACACTTTCACAGGAGAAATAACATTCTTTTCTGTCTGCACTCATCCCGTTGATAAGTAATTTTTGGCTATTTCAAATGCTGGTCTGGCTAACAGATAGGAATTCGAACAGAGACTTGAATGATAGCTTCAGTCTGTAGAGAAGTGCTCACTCTAGAACTATCTCAGACTACATTACTAAGTCTAAGTTTTTCTTGGTGCCTAATTTCCATCTGCATAGGTTCTTATTGGGCTCCTAGTATTTATTGCTAGTTATTTCTATATGGAATAAAACAATCATGAAATCAATCTAAAATAAGACCATAAATCGGTAAATGGTTTTTACTTCTATATCTACAAATTGTCCCCTATAGGACAGTGATTTTAGTATATAAAGACAGTTATATTTCTATTTAATCTTATCTTTTCTAGGCTAAGTAATGTAAATTCACTCAACCATTACACTTAAACATGATTTCTCAGATTTTCACCACCCACCCGTCCTCTTAAGAATACCACCTAAAATAGGATATCCAGAATGCAGTGCTCCAAATTGCACAGGGTGGGGCCAGAATCAGCAAGATTACTGCCTCCTTGGCAACCTTACACTTCTATTAAGGCAGCCAAGCTTGCCTTCCCATTAATATAGTTTAAGGCAAATATGCCATACTGTCGGCTCATCTTAAGTTTGTCCAGCTCCCTTTCAGATGAATTGCTGCCAAGTTAGGTCTCCTTTGTTTCTGTACTTGTGCAATTGCTTTTAGTATTTATAGTGCCTTGCTTTTCTCTTTCTTAAATTTTGTTAGCTTCATCCCAGTATCACAGGCAATTATAAATAAGGATACATGTAAATGAGATCAGATATCCATAAAGATTACTTAACTTTAGAGATATTGTCATCCTGTGAATTCTAATGTTATAATTTCTGAGTTGGAAAACAGGTTTTTAGAAATGTATAGAGGGAACACTCCACAGACATATGCAAAGAAAATGTCATGCTCAATCACAAACTAGACCGTGACACTGCCATCCATACAAATGTGGTTGCATGAGCCCATAAGGAATGGATCAGCAATGCATGTGCCAAAGTTGTATAAATCCGTAAGACTGAGAAGAAACAAATTAAAAACAGAGTTATAGAATAAACATCCCTTCTTACAGGGAAATTCACTATAAAGAAATTCGCAATAATGGAATTAGAATGGCAGAAGAGTGAATTTAGTTTCTTTGTCAAGACTCATCTGACAGAAGAATAACTGACAATTGAACAACTGATGAAGTGTGTGTTCACTGCCCTCCTCATCATCTTTTAGCAGTTTCCTGTCAATACAGGTTATCTCTTTCTTCCAAATCTTGGAACTTTTATTGTGTTCCTGACTGTCTAGAGTTCATTTCTCTGGGCCTATGTCACTGATTATGTTGCTACAGATAATATTTTTCCCTTACACTGACCCTTCAAAACTATCCTGAATGCCACTTTTAAGCCCCTCCTCTTAGCCAACCACACCGTTAGAGAGCCATTTTATAAACTGACATTATTAATGGTAAATAGTTCAATGTGTAAACTTTCTCAGAAATATTTACTCTTTAGTTATGTGCCCCTGAAAATATGATGCTTAATGCAGAGCAATTAGTTTCCAATGGTACAATTCAAGGGCTGCGGCCGGCAAGAGTCTGAATAAGAAAGACATTTTAGAGAACAAAAACTTCCTTATGCCTCTTGATTCCCACATCATAGGTTTTCAATTACGTTCTTGATCTTTAAATAAAATTTAACAAAATTAATAACACTGAGTTTGTTATGATAGTTCATTTAAAAATAAACCTCATCTGTTTTACTGTAAAATCTGTTACAGGCAATTGGATAGCTTACGGTTTTTGTCTGAAGCTGCCCAGTTATTCTTTTCCACATGTAGGCTGAACCTATTTGGGAAAAAAACTAAACTAGAGATGTAGTTAGCATAGCTACAGCTAATCAACTCATTCGAATGCTCCTTCCCCCGAAAATATATTTCCCTGGTCAGTGCCATCTGCATGTGTGTGAGTGGGGAAATATATGTCTAAAACAGTTTGGTTTTTTTTTTTTTTTAAATGACAGTTTATTTCAATCAAAATTTTAAGTCGGATAGAAATCCCATGACCTAGAAAAGTATATCAAAACCAATTTTCTTTAGGGTTTATATGTATTTGTTTCCAAATATTAACTAAGAATATGGATACTTACATACAAAATACATAATACTGTCATTTAAAATTTTAACCAATTAGAACTTGCCAATTTCTACAGAAAACTTGACAACTACATATATTTATGTATCATAGAGGCTAAGGTTTTGTGAAAGAAGAAATTATAAAAACTAAAAAAGTTTTATTAGACACAAAATTAGTATCACAATGATAAAGTATTTTTTCTTCTGTAAAGTGTTGCAATGAATAGTATATATTTTTAAGCAACATTCAAAATTACAGAGAAGTCTATGCATTGCTGAGAAACATGTATATATGTTTGCTGAAATCTATATGTATATACAGATTATAATATCAAAAATGAGATTAAATTTTGAAATCTCAACATTACTAAAATTTTAGTCTTTATATTTTTTTCTAAAGCTTGTTACAATTCCTCTTCAATTCAACTTTAAATATATTGACTACACATTCATCGACCTTGATAATTTCAGTAAACATGAAGTGAAACACAGCACAAGCCAAACTTAACTCTAATTTTTATACATGTCTCAAATCATGAAACATGTCTTCTAAATTTGAAGGCTTTATTGGGGATTAATACTCCTAAGTTTTATTTGGAATCATTTATTAAGTAAGTTTTAAAAGTAATACTTATATAGCAATCAAGAGAGGTCAAGTAAATCTTTTGCCTAGGAGAAAAAAACTAAGACCCACTTTGTAATCTCCTAGGAATTATTTTGCATGTGGTTCTTCCAGTAACTCCGGGATCCAGGATGCTCTCAGAATTTGAGAGACTGTGTTTAATAACTAGTGAAAAAATGCTATTTGAGAAACTTTCTCTCAATATGATATTCTACATCACTACTTGACATAGATTCAAAATTTGATTTAATACCAAGCAGATTTTTTTTTTTTTTTTTTTTTTTTTTTTTGAGACAGAGTCTTGCTTTGTTGCCCAGGCTGATGTGCAGTGGCACGGTCTTGGCTCACTGCAGCCTACGCCTTCTAGGTTGAAGCAATTCTCCTGCCTCAGCCTCCCGAGTATCTGGCACTACAGGTGCACGCCACCATGCCCAGCTAAGTTTTGTATTTTTAGTACAAATATTACTGGACTGGGGTTTCACCATGTTGGCCAGGATGGTCTTGAACTCCTAACCTCAAAGTGATCTGCCTGCCTTGGCTTCCCATTGTTCTGGGATTACAGGTGTGAGCCACCACACCCGGCCCCAGCCAGAATTTTAAACGCTAGTTACCTTACTATTTCAAATTTATGAAAATTAAAATGAACCCTTGTTGATATATATTTCTATACTTGCTGTGGGAAAATTGTTTGGTAAACAAATTAGTAAGTAAAAGCTGCCAGAGAAACTGGATGTTATTTTCTGGTTCTTCATAAAAATATCTATGCAGATTTTTTAATGCAGTTACAAGTTATTATTTTTTTTTTTAACTTAAGCAACTACCTTAAAGAAAGCTCTTTTGGATGCAGTCTTTAGGAAATATAATAAAAAGACCTTAGTTTGGGTTCAAATCTGAGATTTGACAGAAATCCTATCATTTCTGGGCAAATGACTTAATCTCTCTGAATCTTGGTTTCTTTATTGGGTGACTGAGATAGTATCTAATTTATGTGCTTACAAGATTATTAAAATAATGAATACTGTATATGTGAATCACAGCACAGGGCACAGGATAATATAAGCACTCAGTAAATGTTAGCTGTTATATGCCTTGCTTACTATGGTATAAACAAAAAGATGATAAAACTAAATTTCTTTAAATATTTTAAATAATTCAAAGTCAGGACTTTATCACTTTAAATTTTTATCACTTTAAAAGGTTTTCCTTCCATAGGGCCAAAATTCACAAATTACTCTAGTTAAAAATTGTACTGCTAATATAATAATCACTTTTCTCCTTTCTCTTACCACTGTGGAAATGTGGTTTTCATAAATAATCTTAATCATCCTAAAATATTGCATTGAGGTCAACGAAAAGTGGTAGTAGCATATTTGGTTCCCTTTTTATATTCTCTGTAATAACAACTGTATTTTTCTTTTAAAAAATTTGAATATGTTCTATTTAATGTAATAAATCATTTCAACACATAATCAGTATAAAATATATACATATTTTCATTATTATTATTATTTTTTATTTTAAGGTGGAATTTCACCATGTTACTCAGGTTGGTCTCATATGCCTGAGTTCAAGCCATTTGCCCACCTCCACCTCCCAAAGTGCTGAAATTACAGGCATGCGCTACCGTGTCTGGTCCAGTATAAAAATATTGATGAGATATTTCACATTCTTCCTTTTTGTACAGGGTCTTCAAAATCCAATGCATGTTTTTTCTTTACAGCACACCTCAATTCCAACTATTCACATTGCAAGGGTTCAGTAGCCACATGTGGCACGTGGCTCTTATGCAGGACAGTGCAGTGTAGACCACGTGACCGTCAGGGACCATGTGTTACTCTGCTCATAACAACCATATTTTTCTACTCATACATTCCGAGGTAATTGTATCTAGACTCATGACTTCAATTATGACCCAGATGCTGTTTAATCTGAATTCTGAAATTTCATGTCTTTTCCTTTTCTCGAGCTCTTGTTACATATATCTAATGGTCACTAGACAGTTCTCTTGATGACCTCCAGGAAATTCAATTTCAGCACGTTCCCAATTGAACTCATGATCTTCCCCCTCAAACCTGCTCTTATCTTATACACTTTATATAAGAGTTCTGCCATCACTTACTCATTTGACCAAAATGAAAGCCTTGCATTCCTCCATCTCTTCTAGCTCCTATTTTTAGTCACCAAGTCCTACTATTCTATCACTTGAAATGTGATACAATTTTTTAATATTCTCTTAAACTGAATCCTCACATCTCCTAGGAAGTTTATATGGCTAGGGAGGCAAAGTAGTGTGATAGAAAAGATGTGTCAGACAGGTGTAGATTTGAAACTCTGCTTCACCTCTAGTTAATGTATAACATAGATGGGGCATACTTTTATAAAAGAAATACAAAGTGAATGACATATTGAAGATTATATAGTTAGCATTTTATCCTCAGAAATACAGACTAAATAAACTGCATTGGAATCTCTGAAATGTACCATGGATTTCCAGAAGTTCATAGAGGGCAGTGCACTTGTTGGGTCTCTCTTATGCATTTTCTTCTCTTTTCCCCCTTTCCAGTTTAATTCCAGAAACACATCATTTATAAAGTAAAGGAAGAAACACTAATACCATCCTAGGTAAAAGTCCTGGTAATAATAAGAGCCAATATTTATTGAGTGCCTGCTCTGTTTATAGAAAGTATTTAGCTATTAGCATATCCTCAAGTAAATTCAGTTCTGCTGTGGAACTCCCTACTAATGAGAAAACATTGTTTCCACTCAACTTATCTGTACTTTAAGACTAGAAGAGGTCTCCAACATCTAGATATTCCCCATAATTATACTCTTTATTTTTTTTTTTTATATTATTTTATTGTTTTTGAGACGAAGTCTCGCTCTGTCACCTAGGCTGGAGTGCAGTGGAGCAATCTCGGCTCACTGCAACCTCTGCCTCCCGAGTTCAAGTGATTCTCCTGCCTCAGCCTCCCGAGTAGCTGGGATTATTAGGCACGTGCCACCATGCCCGGCTAAATTTTTGTATTTTTAGTAGAGACAGGGTTTCACTGTGTTAGCCAGGATGGTCTCGATCTCCTGACCTCGTGATCTGCGGGCCTCGGCTTCCCAAAGTGCTGGGATTACAGGTGTGAGCCACCGCACCTGGCCGTAATAAATTCTTAAAGCACTCTCTGCAGGCCTTCAGTCTCACCCTGTTCCAATAGCCAATTCCAGGGATTTTAGTGAGGTGCAATGGAAAACAGGTACCTTGCCCCTATACAGCAGTATGATTTAAAGTGTAGTTGGGGAATCACCTGTATTAGGATCACCTATTTTACTTGTTTTAAAGCATATTCCCTAAGATTCAACCCTCATCTATTGAGTCAAAATCTCTGTTGTTCATTGGCGTCTCAGGTGATTTGTATGCATGCAATGTGACAGGCACCTCAAGTCTGGTGATATTCCTGTTCAACTATGTGTCAGGCATTCTGCTAGGTGATGAATACACAGTGTTAACAAAGTGGCCATGGTATCCCTAATGTATAGTGCTTATATTTGGCATGAAAATCAAGGTCAACCTGTATTATACACAGCTTTCATTTTTAAGAGTATCTATTTCATGATAAATAGTGTGTGCAAAAAAATGCATAAAACCCCAGCATTTTTCAAACAAATTGTGTGTTTCCTTAAGTAAAAAAATTGCAGTAAGGCAATGTTAAAAATAATGGGCATGATACCATATGGGTGCTCAACTGCACTACTCTGAAAAATATAAGACAAATATTCTTTACTGAATTTCTGGGTAAGTCCATCATCAGTTATAAAAAAGTTTTTGGATTTAGACCAAAGTCTTTTAAGAAATATTTTAACAATTTTAATCTAATGTCCTATATTTCTAAACAGACATATTTTTAAATGGCAGCATTTAAAACAAATAAGTGGTTTTGATGTTTTAAACATCTATGTATGCTATTTTCTTGCTTAAAATGGAGAAAATAAAATGTTCTCCACTTTGGGTACAGTCAGTAGAAGAAATTTTTCAGTGTGTCTCAAGTAGCTTATCTTATCACTGTTGGGTATTACTGAACCATGGTTTTATTCTTCTTTTCTTTTGTACCCAGAAATACACTCCTTTTAATTTTTCACTCGAGTGCTCAAAATTTGTTGGAAATTACTACAGAATGGGAACTATTGTTTAGGGGAGTATCAGAAAAACTCTAGAAGAGCTTTCTATTAACATAAGTAACTAAGAACTGGCTCAATATGCTGGTACATGCTGTAATGTGACCACATATTGATGTCACTTCTGCCTTTTACTAACTTGTAAGACATCCTAAAATGTTAAAAGTAAGTCTAGACTCTGTATTATAATTTTGTTAAACATATTTGATTGAGATTTTTTCAGTTCTTTTTCTAGATATGCTATATTTCAGAATTAATTCTTTAGAATTTCATTTTTTACCCTATTTCCCTCTGAGACTTGAATTATTACCCCAGTTCCCAAAATGTGTTTGGTGATCATAATAGAATGCTTTGTGAAAGAAGTACAAAGTGCAGAGTTCTATTTAGAAGCTAAAAGAAATAATGGAAATGGAAAGCAGCTGGACAGTGTTTTATATGACAAGTCATTTCTGCCAATTAAAATTTCTTGACAGGGTTAAGAAAGGTTACTGTAAAATGTAATGCTATGTGGGTAACATACTTGAAGTAAAATTTCCCAACCATTATATTTCCATTTATTCAATAAATTCAGCATCTCTACTATAGGCAAGCATTCAACTGGATATATATAAAAGTAAGACTAGGAATTACTTTTTTTTTCTTTGACTTTCTCTCCTCAAGGAATAAATGTTTGAGAAGGACAGATAAGTAACATAAGTAACTACAAAATGAGGCAGGATAAGTGTTTTTTCTAAAAAGAGTGAGAGATACTATATTTTGTGAATTTCTGAAAAGGAAAAAAGGGGAAAGGATCAGGGAAGGAACTTGAGCCTCGCTTTGAAAGATGAACAGGGTATTGACAGGTTATGGGAAGTCACAAATAAACAAAAGATGCAAAGTTGTGAGAACCAGTGGCAGTCCAAGTTTGTTGATGAAAATAAGACCAGAAAAGGCAACTGTTTTACTGTGTTAAGTGCATTACAATTCAATTCAATTTAATTTTAAAAGATACCTTCATATTATAGAGAAGGGAACTCAGAATTGAAAAAGTTAGTCACTTTGCTCAAAATCACAGAGCTAGTGAGTGGATGAATCTAGATTTAAAGCCATGGCTCAAGGACAGTATCATTTTTACTACTACACCACTATGCCTGCCAAAATAGGAAGACTCCACAATTTACAGCAAGATGTTTGGGTTTCATTTCATGAACAGTAGAGAACTATTAAAACTTTTAACAGTGTTTTTTCTTTGGGAAAGCAGGAAGCAGTGTATTGGATTGATTGGAATGGGGAGAAAGTAGGCCAAGAGAGAAAGAGTTCGTTTAATACTATAGTATTCCAAATGCGGTAGCAATGGTGTTGGTAATAGAAATGGGAAAAAAATCAAATCAGTGTGTAAACTACCCTATAGGTGGAATCCATACAAAATGATAATTAGATGTTGGTTATGAGGGAGAATTCTTTTTAAAAGCATTCAAATTTCAAAGCTGAATGGTTTGGAAAATTATGATGCCATTAACTAAAACAGGAAAATAAAGAGGACTGAACTTTTCAGTAAAATATAAATACTTCAGTCACTTTTCTTAAAATCTATAACTTTTATGAGTGAATGTATTATCAAATTCCTTAGAGAACAGAAATTTTTCTACTTCCATTTCTCAAGAGGAGAGAAAACTTGAGTACAGACTTGAAAAATGAGTCCATAAAACGAGTATGATCTTAGAGCAGAATCTATGAAGTGGTTCCAGGTCCCAATGACAATAGATTTCCAATGCCTATTAATTCAGTATTTAGAAAATAGATGGCAAGTCTTGAGGCTTTATTTAGTATATTTAAAATTAAGAGAATTGGTTAATGCATTATGTTAGAGAACAGGAGTTTTTATAGTCATCAGTTAAATGGTATACTTTTGGAAAGTGTTCATAATGGTATAAAAAACTTACAATTAAATGAATCTAATCATTTTTGTGCTAATTTTAGCACAAGCTAAACATTTAATTAATGTTAGAACAATTAAGCCTTTACTGATGTTATTTATCTTTCGTTAGGCATCACTTTCTTGATTGATGATTTTTTTTTCCCAAAAAGCACAATATTCACTTTATAGCAAGATTGTTGTTGGGGAGATCAAATGAGATAGAACATATAAAAATTCTCTGAAAACTTAGTGAAAGGTGCTGAGGCAGGGCTTCAGTTTGATAAGATGGGTAACTGAAGGTATTTATAATTACCAACATAAACTGTTGATTTGAGTATGATCTTGGAGCAGGATTTTCGAAGTGGTCCTCAGGTCCCACTGACAATAGATTTCCAATGTATACTAATTCATTTATACTGAATTAATATACTGTGGAGAAAAAGAACGCCCCTCCCCCACCTGCCAAATAGTACGTTTAAATAGTCATAATCCACAAATAAGCTATTACTTGGCTTTGAGTCATCTTTAAAGGTCACTTAAACTCATAAACATGCACTTCCAGCACAGTTAACTTGTGTTTCTAATTAATTCTCATTTAAAGGTTTTGGTTTTATTTGGATTATTTTTCATCCAAGGTTTTCCTGTTCCCTCTTTATCAATTTAAGATTCAACACACTTTGTGCATTTTAAGATAATACTCACTAGAAGAAACTCTTTTAAGAGCAGAATGACTAAAATTGCTTTTACCATTGCCAAGCTCTTGTCTTTATAGAAATCAGAGGGAAGTTTATGTTCCCATATTTTCTGACTTTCATACAAATGAAAATCTAATACATCAGAAAGCAAAACTCAAAATCAACTTCATAATAATGTTTCATAAAAGCAATAGGATTAGTTATAGTTGTGGATATTTTTGAAGTTCCTAAAATCTTGTCTTTTAGAAATTTATTCTATAAATTCAATTTATAAACAAAAAATACGTCTTGCAGATGAATTCAAAGTATTTTCCCCCTGCACCAGTATTTTGTCTATTTTTTCTAGACTGACCAACATCTACTACTCTCTTTAGTAATAATTATTTTTTATGAGACTAGTTGATAAAATTACCACTGCCTATAAAATATTGATCTGCTATCCAGAACAATAAGGCAATTCATTTGATTGTCCTTAATTTCTATTAAAATAGACACAAAAGCTACAGTCATATTGCTAATATTCAACTAATATATCTTCCTTCTCTGGTGATACATATACAAACATTACTGAATATCTTCTGAGTTTCCCAGAAAGTTTCAAAATGCTTTGAATATTTGTCCAGGAGAAAGAGTGTGTGTGTATATTTCTCACACCACATTGTAGTTGGTGTGCAGATGTCAGCTGTCCTGGCCAGAGAAGGAGAGATTCGCACATTTGGCTACTTTCAAACACGGAGGAGTAGGCTCCCAATAGGTTCTCTGCATTAGGTGCTTTCTAGGGCACCAGCACACCACGTGATGCCTGCAACAAATTCAAAAATTCTCTTAGAATCAGAACACCTGTAATAAATTCATTCCACGAATTTTCTGAACCTCCTAGTCCATGTGTTGCACGTTCTTGCAGTGCCGTTTTCTTTCTTTTATTTTTTTTGAGAAAGAAGAGTGAAAAGAGATTTTTTAAATGAACCTGCATTTCAACATTGTGTTAAGTGCTTTTCTTTCCCCATCCTCTATCTTTATCTTAATTAATATATCTTAAAGTCCTCTTGTTTTATCTCCTCTACATTTTACAAATATTGCTTTTATATAAATTCATAGAGTTTGAGGAATAATTACAACTAGTATTTATATAGTGCTCTACACTATTATTTTATGCTTTCAAAAATGGTTTTACACATTTTCAGGGGCCAAAACCAGGCTATAGTTCATGACATAAACTGTGCTTGAGATTTGTAGCTGGTGGTGTGCTGGAGATGGCTCATCCTGGCTCCTGAGTGCATCTCTTTCCAACTCCACATTCATCTCTTCCCAACACCATGTTGGTATCTTGACATGGGCATAAAATTGGCCATGGTGGAGGTATTTACACAATGTAAATGGGCAAATGGCACACATTAGAGACTTTTCTTTTCTTCTGGAGAGCCTGTTCTTAAATATTTATCCACCCACACACTGCCTGTAGATGAAATTTCCATAGCTTTCTTCCCTTGACACCACACCTCACCACTGCCTAGTTTGTCTCTACCAACAACACACTTTATGTTTTTGTTAGCACTGTGACAACCCATGCAAGGAATGTCAAGCCAGAGCATCAGGTATCATGGAAGAGGCAAGCCACAAGAGAGGAAGAAAAGTGAAATCATTTTTCCTAGTACCTGCTAAAGTTACTTCTGAAGCCTTAGAAAAAAAAAGTCCAAAAACCTCAGTGCCCCTAGAAGTAGGTAAGCTGCACAGTTACTTACATAGTACATAAATACTGATCCACCCACAGATAACAATATGTTAAGACAAACATATAGTCATACTTATGGAAGGTGAAGTTTGATTTTAGTGGAATGACGTATAATTTAAGTGTTTTAGTTGTGTAGTGGATGTCCATATATGATCTCTGATTCCACTGCAAAGTCTGAATGCATGTGCTCAAATTAGCTCAAATTCTAAATCTGTGGTACCAGGATTCCTTTTGAAGGACTACGTTTTTACTATTTATATTTTGACATTTCTTCACAGTTCAGGCGATCATTACCAAATATTCGAGGTGGGAGTACTGGCCATTCCCAAAAATGTTCTAGCAACAGCCAAGTCATAGAACAAATATTTTAACCCACACATAGTGTATCCATTATAGTCTGAAAAAAATAGGACTCTTGATACCAGTCATGTATATAATAATTAAACAATCTAAAACCCCTGTGGCACTTGTAAAAACTGTGCAGCTTCTTTGTTTTGGCAATATGATTTTCTGTCCGTAGCAGAGACATATTAGAGGGAAAAGCTTTGTGTTTGAGGCACATATCAAAGAAGAGCGTTGTTTGTTTGTTTGATTGTGCTTTGTTTTGTCTTTTTCAGAATGCGTTTGGTTTGTTTTTAATTTTTCTTTCTTAAGGGAATACTGTCCAAGCCAAATTTCACTATGTCAAAGTTCAGTGTTGATAGCTGGCATCCATGTAGACCATAAAGAATGAGTGATATTCATCTTGTGGGGCCAGCCTTTCCCTGAAAATACTACCCTTCATTCCACCTCTGCCATTTTTCTTAGTCTATTTCCTTCTAGTCTGTTTCCCCCCGACTCAAATATCTCTTCCATCCTGATGGGCTTCTTCTTCCCATCTGTCGAAGTCCTCCTTGACTGCACTAGTGACACAGATCTTTTCCTTACTACTTTTGCACTCATAGTCTTCCTTGTCATTTGGGCTAATTGCAGGTCTCATTATCTCAAAAGTTCCTCAAAGATAGAGAGCTAACAATTTATTTTTTGTGTTCCCTGAACAAATCCATGTACAATGTTAGATACTGAGTAGGTATACAGTCAATAACTTTGATTCATTTTATGTAGATTTGAAAAACATTAAATACACATTCCTTGGCCATTATCAAAGCTATGAAAAGAGGAGTGGCTTATGTGACATCACGTCTATTTTTCAATGCAGACTTTAGCTAATCTGAGAAACTGCATATTTCATGCTCTATACTTCTCCTACTTACTGCTAGATGTCCTGTTTATCTCTGAAAGAGCCACGTACTTCTGTTTAATTTAGGCATATGAAGTTAATCCCTGCAGATAATGGTTAGAATAAGTTGTACACTATGTATTCAAATAGTGCAGGTACAATATGTACATTCTCAAAGCATCAAAAAGAATAACAGCAATCCTGATTTTTTTTTGAGGAAAAATTTTTATACTCCATTAAAACTCAAAGAGATACCATGTGAAATTCAAGTTGAATTTTCTTATGCTAATTATGGTATTGATTTAATTTCAAATTAAACAACTGGGAGCTCACTATCTACATATGGTTACTAGGGTATCCTGATTTACCTAATACACGTAGCTTTAAGATTGATTATTGCCCAGGGGCAGTGGCTCTGTAATCCTAGCACTTTGGGAGGCGAGGCAGGCAGATCACTTGAGGTAAGGAGTTCGAGATCAGCCTGGCCAACACGGCAAAACCCATCTCTACTAAAATACAAAAATTAGTCAGAAATTGCTTGAACCCAGGAGGTGGCGGCTGCATGAGCTGAGATTGTGCCACTGTACTCCAGCCTGGGTGACAGAGTGAGACTCCCGTCTCAAAAAAAAAAAAATATATATATATATAAATATATATATAATTTTTTTGAGACGGATTTTCGCTCTTGTTGCCCAGGCTGGATGCCATGGCGCGATCGTCGGCTCACTGCAAACCTCTGCCCCCCTGGGTTTCAAGCGATTCTCCTGCCTCAGCCTCCCAAGTAAGCTGGGATTACAGTCATGCACCACCATGCCCAGCTCATTTTGTATTTTTTTGGTCGAGACGGAGTTTTTCCATGTCGGTCAGGCTAGTCCTGAACTCCCGACCTCAGGTGATCCACCCGCCTCAGCCTCCCAAAGTGCTGGGATTACAGGTATGAGCCACTGCACCCGGCCAAAAAAATTGTATTTAAAGGTAGTACGAGAGCACGGGGAAAGGAAAAATGTATGAGGATCTGGGATGACTTAGGAGGATCTGGGATGAAAAAAAGATTGACTATTGCTTTTTTGTACTTTAATCATATATGAGTGCACTGAAAATGTTCTCATTATTTAAAATATCTTGCAGAAAATAATTTCTAAACATGCATTTTGCAAGATAAATAGTAAGCTCCTAACATATATTTACTAAAAATAGATGTTTCAGATGATATTTCTTAATCACAAACCTTTTTCCCCTTGTACTCACTAGAGAGCCAGCCTTAGTCCAGCAATATTTTTAGTCCAGTCTCATAATTCTCTTTTCCAGCATGGGCAAATATAATTTCTAATATAATTTGTTAAAAAGTCTCTACTGATTCTATTTTAACTTTGTATCTCTTTGATTCATTGTGCATGATCCACTTTCCTTGGCACAGAACTGGAAAGCATAGAGTAGGGAGGTAAGAGTAGGTAGGCTACAGTGACACTTACCAAGAAGAGGAAAGCTAACTTACTGTTGCTCACAGATTCTATGACTGCTCTTCTCTCCTCTTTCTCTCATTCATTTTACTTCCAATTAAGTTACAATACAGCTTTGAAAGATAAGATATGATATATCAAATTATGAAAGCAGCTTAGATTAGTGAAGACTTTGGCATGTATAGAAAGGATGACTGTATTCTGAAAGATTATTGATAAATTATAAATGATATTACATTCAAAATAAATAAATACATTTTATTCTCTGGGTCCTAACTTAGGCACTTTATACATTCAATTTTGGCATAATGGAACTGTGTCGTGATAAGTATAGCATTATTGGATTCTCTAAATATCAACAATACTTTGAGGTCTTTAAAGAGGTTGTGTCTTAAATCACTCAAAATAGATTCAGGATCTATATGAACCATTTATGGAAATATAACCTGTTTGAGGTAACAAGTTCACTCTCTCCCAATCCCGATGATTAATGCCCTGGAGTAGGCCTCCAACAGCTCCTGCTTAGATCAGTACCACAATTTCTTCACTGGTCTTGCCTCTTGCCAATTATCTCCCATACTGCTGCTAGAAGTATTTTTCTAAACTTTTCAGTGGCTTATCATCCCCTACAGAATAAAAATTCAAATTCAGCCAGGCACGGTAGCTCACAGCTATAATCTCGCACTTTGGGAGGCAGAGGTAAGTGGATCACCTGAAGTCAGGGGTTCAAGACAAGCCTGGCCAACATAGTGAAACCCTGCCTCTACTAAAAATACAAAAATTACCCAGGTGTGGTGGTGGGCACCTGTAATCCCAGCTACTTGGGAGGCCACAGGAGAATCACTGGAACCCAGCAGACAGAGGTTGCAGTGAGCCGAGATCGTGCCTCTGCACTCCAGCCTGGGTGACACAGTGAGATTCCGTCTCAAAAAAAAAAAAAAAAAAAAAAAATCCAAACTCAACTAGCTGCATAAGTTCTTAATGGTCTAGCCCTGCCTATATTTCTTATTTCTTTTCCTGGAAGTTCACTGTGTATAAGTTGCAAGCACACCAAGTTAACCCCCAAATGCCACAGTGATTTATGCTTCTGTGCCTTTCTCATACGGTTCCTTCTGTCTGATTTTCTCTGTTTCACTATTATGCTGCTACAAAGTACTTATAATGTTTATGGAATAGATTCTGAGGAAAGGCAAGGCAGTTTCTGTAAGGGGAAAATTGTAAATATTTGCTAATGTTCTCATAAGCACATATCATTTTTTAGACTACTTCAAACTGATTTGATGTGGCTCAACAAACAACGTTTTTGTTTGTTTGCTTGTTTGTTTGTTTTAGAGTTACTATTATTATACTAGGATGAAACTGACTTTTTTCATTGGTGGAGGTGAGACACTTTAAAACCTGGCTTTGAATAAGTTGTGATTTTTTTTTCCATCCCCAAACACCTGTTGTATGGACAATAATTCTATTAGTTTCATTGGCTAACTACTGTGATAAGCCTCATGAAAGATGGGTTAGGCAGGGGATGGATTTTCCAAATGAGGCTGTAGGGAGGGTAGGTAATCAGAATCTCCACAGAACATGTGGAGATTAAAAAAGCAGTGATTCTGACACTTTTTTTCCGAAGGATATGTTTTGCCCAACAATTTCTGCTCCCATCCCTAGTCTATCATGTTGAAAATCACTGGTTCTTAAAAGATAAACAGAAAAGGAATTAGTTTGAATTAATATTTTAAATAAAAATGTGTCAACAGTGAGATTCCTCTAAAATGATCCAACTTAGTTGACTTTTATAAATGATCTAAAAGTATGTATGTGTAGTGAAAATTCCAAGTTTGTAGGTTAGGCTAACATCTCCAAATTCATGAACTAAGATAATGATGATAAAATGTTGGAAGACAGAACATTTATATATAGGCAGGCAAAAAACTGGCAGATGACTTTTAATGTATTAAATGTTGTAATACAATTTAAATTGTATTTACAAGATAAAAGTCACTGAATACTGATTTCCTTGCAAAAATGACACCAATAAATCATTTTGGATGTTCCCATAAAAATGTTATCTTAGTGTGCACTGGTCCCAAATGACCAATAAAATAATGGACACTATCAGGAAGAATGTAAGACGCAAAACAGAACATATAATATCTCTGTGTAAACAGTGTGGTCTATCTGCATCTGGAAGACAGATGCCATTCTCCTTGCTTAGCATTAATAAAAACTATACAGTACAATGGAAGCATCCTGCAATTAGAATGAATGAATGAGTAATGTAAGACATACATGACATACCTAAAAATCATTTTGGCTATCATCTAGAATAATAAATGTTTATTAAGGTGATAATAAAAACCTTAACTAGTTTCTAGTTAAGAAACTATAATGTTATAAAGGTCTGGTTAAGAAACTACAATGGACTGTATTCAATGTATATAAAATCATAATATAGATAAGAACAGAGGCTTGGATAATTCATGAAATATTAGAACTAGAATGTACTTCTTAGTTTTATTTTTATTTTTTGAGATGGAGTCTCACATTGTTGCCAGGCTGGAGTGCAGTGATACGATCTCAACTCATTGCAACCTCTGCCTCCTGGATTAAAGCAATTCTCCTGCCTCAGCCTCCCAAATAGGTGGGATTACAGGCACCTGCCACCATGTCTGGCTTTTTTTTTTTTTTTGGTAGAGACAGGTTTCCTCATGTTGACCAGGCTGCTCAAACTCCTGAGCTCAAGTGATCTGCCCACCTTGGCCTCCCAAAGTGCTGGGATTACAGGCATGAGGCGCCACGCCTGGCCTACTTCTTAAAGTGTTAATGTGTTAGGAGCAAGATAGATAAATAGATATGCTATCTTACACAGTACATAGAAAACATATGTAAGTTGTTACCCATAATATGAGTGTTGCTTGCTGAAAATATAAATAGATTCAAGAGAGATTTAGCCAAAATAAAAAAAGAGAGACCTATAATTGATTGGAAAACTAGAGATATTTGGGATTCTCTCAACCTTTTTGAGTTGGCATCATAAAATACAATCTGAGATAAAGTATTATTTAAATTAACCATGGAATTTTGTGCTTATTTAATTAAACTAAAAAATGTAATGAAAATTAGAAGGAAATTTAGCAAATATTTTGTTTTCAATCTAACCTTAGTTTTTCAGATATTCAGTATGATTAGAAAACTTGTTAATTCTTTAATCTTGGAATAATAACGTTCATATGCCAACTTATAATTTGACACATTACTTAATATGGTGTTTTTGTATCTCTATCTATTTCAGCATTTATTGAGGGTGTGTCAAATACAAATCCCTGTACCAATACTGGGGGTTAGCAGAAACATAAGATAGTCTCTTCAAATAGTTTACAACCTAGATTTAAAAATAGGCAAAATTTATAAATAAAAAGAGAACAATAGAGGTGGGTGCTAATTAATAGTACAGTAGTATGTTCTTACAGTAAAACAGAGCTAATTAATAGTACAATAGTATGTTCTTAAAGTAAAATAGATGACAACAGATTAAAAACTACTAATCACTATGGAGAAACTGGAATTTCAATTTGGTTACTCAGGTAGGTGGAAGCTGTTAAAATACTAATTATCAAGCTTTACCTCAGACCTATTGGATCAGACTTTCTGAGGAATGGGAACTGGAAACCTGACAATCTTTTAGAGTTCATCTTGTGATTCCATGCAATCAGTCTATGAGGCAATATTTGGGAAATATTTGAGTAGAGAATTCTGTGTAATTCTAGGAACTGGTAGGCAGAGCAGGTAAAGACTCCAACATTTTGCATGGGAGAGGAAGACAATGAAAAAATGTATTTGAAGTCAAAGGATCTTCTAAGTTGTAAATAAAAGAGGTTTTGGTTTGCTTTTAATAGAGTACACCACTGAAACTTTTGGAGCAGAAGAGTAATCTTTATAACATATATCTTATGAATACATAAAGGGTTAAAGTCAGAAGGGCTGGAGGCAAAGGTCTAGTTAAGAAACTATAATAACAGGTGAGGCACAAGAAAATGAAGGCCTGGACTAATGTGATGGCAATGGAAACAGAAGAGAACTGCTGGATATACATTGGTAATATAGAGAGGAAACATAATTGTTCCTGCTAAGAGCTTGGGGGTCTTTAATCTTTTTAAAATCTTTTAATTATCTTCTTAAGTAAACTCAGATGTTTTATTTCTGCCTCTTTTCCTTTCACTTTCATTTCTGTGAAAAAATATTAACTACTCCACATAAGAATTCCTTGTTTAGACTGCTAGCAAAGAACATACGCTTTAAAAGTCCTAAGAAAGCCAATGACCAAAATGACTTTAAATCATGCTTTAATTTTTCCATGCTGATGATCAGCATGATTTGAAACTAAAATATTTAGAATTATCTTATGCCTGGGTAGCAGAACATTTAAACACAAGTTAAAGAGGGAGGGAAGAAAGATTACATTATATACCTACTGAATAGTAAATTTCATGCAGCATGTAAGTATTTAAAATAAAGGGAGAAAGTGGATGTGTAGTTTATCATCTAAGCTGGTGTCTCTGAATTAGATAAAGTGTAGCATAACATGCTTTGTGACTCCTAGAGGTAGCTATGAACAAAGTGTTAATGAAAGTTTCTATAACTTCTTTTTCTGACCATTTTCCCCCTTCAGTTTCACTCTTAGTGCCCTTGTGATCACTTCCTTCTAGCCCAATCAAATTCTGCTCTAAGAGAAGGTATAGTCACTTATACACAGTATAAATGTATGCATAGGTGTTAACTCTTCCCGGGTACATTTGTATTTTGAAACTTATCTCTCATCCTATGTAATGAAAATCTGGTTTCCTGTTGAAGATATTTTAGACTTTAGGAAAATCGAGAAAATGGAAGAGATTTTCTAGATGGTGGGAAGAGATTGCTTCAACTGTTTCCATTTCACATAAAAATCTGATACTTCCTCACATGTTCTGGGACTATAATATCCACACCTATTCTGATAATTCTGGAGCCATTTTTGAAAAAACATAGTGAAGTGTTGTATTTAGCAGATGTAAACAGTCTACAATATCAGAGAAATAATTCTTTCTGGATAAAAGTTTAGAATCTTTAGCGATTAGAGAGTAAACAAAGATTATTTCCTCCTGTCTGATTCAGGGAATATATCTTCTCCGGCCCAAAGGAGAAAGGTGGGTCCCTTGCATTCCTGAGAGGCCATAAATGATAAGGAAAATGATCAGTACATTGGTATGGAAATGTAAGTCTGTGCAATACAGTTCAATGATGTTCCCATGACATTCTTCAGTAATTTGCTACTGGATAAATTTCACATGGTGTATTGCACAACCAAATAGTTTGCTTCAAATTCTGATATAGTTCTAACCCTGCTGAAACAAGCTGCTGCAACTTAAATTCTTTCAAAAGAAAATATTGCTATAATTGTACCACATGCTGATGTGCTTTCTAAAGATTTTCTAATGTTTTTCTTTATAAATCCCTGAATGAATGACATGATTATTTTAGTTAACCAGACATGCCATTTAAATGGTTTTTGCTATCATTATAAAATAGATACAGGATTAATAAGAAGTATATTTGATTTATTCCCTAATAATGAGGATGATGTGGAATCAGTTCTCTTGTTGCAGGACATTTCAGTGATACTTGATACCAGCAATTACACAATCATGTGGAACTGTTTTCAATTTCATGCTGGTTTGAGGGGAATTATACTTTCTATATAATTTCAGTATTTATCTACTTGTGTTTCTTTCTTGCAGGCTTCAATTAGTTTTCTAACTTCTTTCAGTGTATTCCAAGGTTCTGACTTAAATCTGTTATTTAACAGCTACAGGGCATGCTTTCTTAGGGTAAGGTGATCCAACGACAAGATTAGTTTTATCAACCATATGTATCATTGTGTTTTCGTACAATAGTGGACTCCAGGGTTCATGGGAAAAGAGAAGAACCTGGAAGCAGGTTCTGTATCCAGCCTGCTGGAGGTCACCACCTCCACAGAGTCCTTTGTGTTGTCCCTTCAAAGTGAAAGTCAATAAAGAAATGTGGAGAAAGTGAACTCAATTCTTTCCTAACTCAAACACGGAATCATTCCCTCCAGGCAGCAAAGCCAACACGTACACAGCATATCCAATTAATGGTCCTACCCCAACACTAACACCAACAAAAGCGGTTTGTCTTCCATGCTAAGCAGTCACTCTGCTTAAGTGATGGAACAAGTTTATTTCAACTTAAGTGCTCATAATTTGGGCTTTTTCTATTTCACTGTCACTTTTGAAAAAGTCAATTCTGAATAACATGCATACATTACTGAAGGTCATTTGCTTATGTTTCAGGTTGACACCTTAAAAAATACAGCTACATGTTTTATGTATATGTATATATCTTACATGATTTTGACTTGGTTCATGATGGAGGTAACTTATACAAGTTGTTTACAAGAAAATAAATGACTCATAAAACATCTGTAAAATAAACGTAAGACTGAATTAAATTACTGTAAAATGGTACTTGAGTCATTTATTTTCTAAGACATTTGTCTGTAACAGTTGATATAAAACTTATATTACTCTGCTTTCAAACGTATTTTCTTTTAGAGAAACACTTCTTAATTAGAGATAATTACACAACCTATCTCACTGAATATTGTCTATACAGAAAACTGCTGTTTACTCCAGGGATACTCTTAAAATTAAATTAAATTAAATTCTATTCTATTTCTATTTGAAGGATATGGAGCATTACAATTAATCATAAAAATATTTTATATTTAATTTTAATAAATTATATGTGACTAATAAGCACTATCTTTACTTCATTCTAAAATCTCAGACCAACGAATCGCTTGGCTTTTCATAGCACAATTTTTACTCCCTTTCTTAGAGTCAGAACAAGAAAAATTTATTTCTTAGTCAAGACCAAAACAGTGGCTTATGGATTAAATTATTAGGTGTCACTTCAATAAAGTATTGAATTGAAGTAATTCAATAAAGTATTTACTTAAATTCCTTGATTTTACTATGAGGCAGACAAAAAGTAGCCAAGGATTTCATTTGCAACAACTAATTAGTAGTTGGCAGAGAATGAAATAATCTTCATTATCAAGATACTGGTTACAACTAAGCTATGCTTTTAAAAGTGATTGATAATAGCAATAATGTGATTGAGAAGCGACTGGCTGAAATATATTGTCATTATCTTTCAATTTTTTATGACTGTAAGAAGTCATAATGATAAGCAAACTCAAAAAGAGAAATGGTGATAAATAGAACTGAGAAAATGAAAATCCACTTCAAACCGAAGAATTCTCACCTTCACAGTACAATTAAGAGTTTAATGATTCCATCTTTTCATTAGAGGATAGCATTAAATAGAAATGGTAGCTATGCTTTAATATATTTCTTAATTCTCTGGTAAAATTTAAGCCCTGCATACAACCATAATCAAAATGGGACATTCCAATGTTGCTCCATCTTTTGCAGAGCACAGTGTTATGATCAGAGCATGGAAAATGGTGGAATTCTAAAATGTTACTGTAGATTGTAAATTAAAGAGGGAGGCAGGGGTAGAAAAACCACATGTGAGGATACCTTAAGTGACACCTGATAATTCTTGAACACTGAGGATACCTTAAGTGACACCTGATAATTCTTTAACATTGGAAACATTGGGAACACTGAGTACATATTAAATATTTTTAAAATTAAAACACTAACATTATCACTATATTTTAAAAAGTCAGATATGAAATATTTTGGTGCTAAGCAAATTTCTTTTTTATTACCAATAAGCAATTCTGTTGATCCTACATATCTAGTACAGCTACAATTTCGCTGTGGATCTAGATCACAAAGTGATTTTCTTATGCCAAATTTAGGACCAGTATATACAAAACCATTATGACTTCAAATTTAATATCTTCATAAAAACTCCAACACATTATCACTCCCACCTAGTAAAAATAGCATCCCCTTGACCTTTCTCATACCTTAATTCTCAAAATGACCTGGGTTTGAAATGATACTTGACTTCTCTAATGTCTTTTGCTTTAGCCTCAACATTCATTGGGCCTGGAAGTTGAAAAAATGGGCATAGCAAGAGGAATGTGTAAATGTGATAGAAATAATTTGGATCACTGCTGTTAAGTATAAATGAGTATTTGTGATCTATCATGTTTGCTGAAGTTTGACATTAAGGTGGTACATTCCAGTATTATGTATCACTTCCTAGAAGATCAACAAAGTAGAAATGCAGTGACAAGGGTGTCATCTAGAAAGAATGAAAAGAAATACTTCCAGGAACTCGAACAGCTTGCTGGGAGAAATTCCAGGATGTAAGGACACCAAGGGAACTACTGCAGCCCACTTGGAACATATTTGTTGTGTCTGTTCCACATCTTGTGTCTGAGATGGTCACCAATCATGTATAATGTAAACTGTTTTTCTTGACTAGATGTGAAAGTGAAAAGTCTTGTTGATACTCTTTTCTATGCTACAGCTTATTAGAAAAGGTAAGTACTTTTAGAGGGAGTAGAAAAACTAATTCAGAAAGGAAGCCAAGAAGAAAAAATCTAAAGAGGCTAGGGAATCCAAACCATCGTTAAGAATATGGCACATGTAAGGCTGGGTACAGTGACTCGTGCCTGTAATCCCAGCACTTTGGGAGGCCGAGGTGGGTGGATCACCTGAGGTCAGGAGTTCAAGACCAGCCTGGCTAACATGGCAAAACCCCTTCTCTACTAAAAATACAAAAATTAGCTGGTGTGGTGGCACACACCTGTAATTCCAGCTACTCGGGAGGCTTAGGGAGGAGAATTGCTTGAACCTGGGAGGTGGAGGTTGTAGTGCGCCTAGATGGCGCCACTGCACTGTAGCCTGGGCTACAGAATGAGACTATCTCAAAAAAAAAAAAAAAAAAAAAAAAAAAGAATGTGGCAAATGTAATGCATTTATATACAGAAGAAAGATGACAGATATGTAGAGTACTGAACATAAGTAATCAATAACTTGTTTTATTTAAAAATGAAAAGTTATGATTTTCTAATCAAGAATGGTGAACCTGGTCTTTTTGAGAGTGGCAACAGCATCTCATGCTTTATGTAACAATAATGAGTATCCAGAAAAGCTAGCTGACATTATATAATTTCTTGGCTAGGAAGCAGCTGAACACAGGTTTGACAGTTTGCTGAAGGGGGAGCTGTGGTCTTCCTGACATGTGTATCAAGATGTAAAGGGCAGCCAGAAAAGATTTATCAAGCTAACTAAATGCTGACACATGTAGGAATAAATGATAGCACCAGAAGAAACTTGGAATCCCTCGTGACAGTGAAGTTCTGGATAGGAAAATGAAAGACATGACAACACAGGTGTTGTTTTCATTTTTTCTTCTAGTTTTATCTCATGACTTAAGAAGTGAAAAAAAAAAAAAAAAAGCTGTGGAAGTAAACACCTGGCCATTAACAACAGTGTTGAAAATAAGACTTGTCTTTCTGGCTGCTGGCTTAGAATAACTGAAAAAATAGGCTCCTGGAGTTTTATGTACATTTTTTGAAGAATGCATTTGAAGTAAAATGAAATTGGGGTGCATTAGTTAAGATTCAGTTTGGCTTAAAAAATTGTTTATTTCTCCATGCAATAAACGTCTGGAGGAGTGACAACTCTGCTCCACAAAAACATCTGGAAGTTTCCAGGTCCATTTAGCTCACTGTTCCACAATCTCTTTGTTCTCATAACCCAAGGTAGAATCCAAATTCCAGCAGGCATATGGAATAAAGGGATTAAAAGTGAGCACAAAGGGCTTCTGCTGGCTATCTTTTATGGAAGATTTTTGGAAGTTGCCATAGGACATTGCAGTTAAATCACATCAGCTAAAACTTGGTCACATGGCCACATTAAGCTGCAAAAAAGACTGGAAAATGGAAAGTTTATTTTATGCAGTCAGCTAAAAATTCTATTGCCATGGAAAATGGAGAGAATAAAAGTTGGGAACAATCAAGAATCTTTACTCAGAAAGTTGGGGAGAAAAATGCCTACACATGATTGAACATCATAATGAATGACATTATACTGTCATAAGCCTGAAGACTTATGGGGCAAAGATATGACAAGAAGAGAATAGAAAGCTTATTATGCCTTATAAGAAAAGGGCCAGAATCAAAACGTGGAACCTCAAATGGGTAGAATAAAAGCACAGATGCAATGATAAATAGTAGATGGAAAAGTTACATGACATTATAGATGAAGACATTTCCCAAATTTGCCAATGACAAATAAGAGAATGGAGTTGCTAATTTTTGGGTACCATAAATTTTAATATATTCATGTATCAGTTATTTGTGATTTATTCTATGCCAAATTATAAACAGAATTCAAGTGGCTGAACTAAAACTCACCATTTCTTAAGCAATTGTATGTGGACCACTCAAATGTTTCCAAAGGTACTTGGGCGATTAATTTAACTAAAGGCATACTGTAATCTTTTTTAACTGATAAATTTTTTAAAATAATGTTGTATTTTTTTTCAATTTAGAAAAGAATGGTTTGAGTGCCTCCACAAAGATATCAAATATGAATGCCTGGAATTTAGAAATATGAGATAGATTTACTCACAATTCAGTTAACTCATTCTTTCATCATTTAATGAAGTCATGATGATGTTCACTGTTATATAAATAAGTTCATTCGTTGTCATATGTTGCTAAATTTATAACCTTAACAAACCATTGGTTAACAAGAGAAAGCATAAAGAACACTGAGTTAAATATAAGTTATTAGAAGCATAAAATAACTCAAAATTCGCTTTTATTTTATTTTTTAAACTGAGGTTTTACGGTTAACTTTTAGATAATTTGACAATTTACGGTTAACTTTTAGATAATTTTCTTCAGATCAGTACAGTCCTAGTGCCAAGAATGGGTCTGGAAATAAATAATAAACACTTGTTAAATATCTTTGTATGCTACAGAAAATATTCTGACAATCATATTGGAGTTGGTCTCACGTTTTGGAGGGGTATAACGACTCTCTACACCTGCAATGTTTTATTTATGGAGCACTATTTGCACTATTTGCAATAGAAGAATAAAATTATTTCTCTTATTTCAACATTTAGAAACCAAAGAAATTTTAAAAATAAGTGAGCTAATTTTTTTAAAGCATAGAAAGAATTTTAATGATTAGATCCCAAAACTAGATTTTGTCATCTTTGATGCTATAACATTTGTATTTCAACATATATTTATTTAACTCACTTTTAATTCTACACATGCTATATGAGGTCATTTTGAAATTTATGCTTTCAAAATCATGAGGTTTTAAAATGTAATTAATTTAAAGAAAATGAAGAACATTCATCATTTGTTGAAGGGGAACAGTTGACATTTGCCTTTATATATAAAATATATTTAATCAAACTTTATAATATAACCTTGAAAAATACACTAACCTAAAACAAAACTTACTTTTGATAGGCATACTTTTAATTGTATTCAAATTCTAAAATAATGACAGAATTAAAAATATTTTAAGGAGATGGTGAGATTGTGTTACTATAAAATACGTTTATGGTCTACATCAAGGAAAATAATGAACAATATTCTGTCTTAGGCTTTCTATATCAGTCCAGTTCTTGCTGAGACACTTATTTCAAGTAAATAATATAGCTGGTAAAGAGTCTGGAATTCATGCCATATGAGAAAGGGCCAAAGAAACTATGGATGATGGGAAGCATGATTATTGTCTTTACCTCTTTCAAGGGCTGTTATGTGGAAATGGTATGATTTATTCTGCATAGCTTCAGAGGATATATTCACGTATAATTGGTAACACAATCAGAGCTACTTGCAAATGTAAGGAACCACCTGAAAACTGGTAACCTACAATAAATTAATGAGATTATATTGCTGACAGGCAGGTAAATCAATGGGACAAAACAGTCAATAAAAGGTAAAAGAGAAGCATCAGTAAAAAAAGGAATAGAATGTTTAATAAATTATGTTGAAAAAAACTAGATTGCTATTTGAAGGAATAAAATATCAGTTTAGGGCAGGAGCCCCCAACCCCTGGGCTGCAGACCTGTACTCGTCTGTGGTCTGTTAGGAACTAGGCCACAGAGCAGGAAGTGAGTGGCGGGTGAGCAAGCATTCCACCTCCTGTCAGATTAGCTGTGGCATTAGAATTACATAGGAGCGTGAACCCTACTGTGAACTGCATATGCCAGGGATCTAGGTTGTGTACTCCTTATGAAAATCTCACTAATGCTTGACGATTTGAAGTGGAATGGTTTCATCCTGAATCTCCCCCTGGTCCCCGGCCCCTGACTGCTGGTTTAGAGTATCATCTCACACCATACCCCAGAATTAATTCCAGATGAATTTAAAATAATTTGAATTTATATTTAAAATTCACACTATAAAAGTTAGAATAAACTATATTTCAGACAATGGTATGGAAAACATACTTTTAAGCATAGATACAATATAATAAATTATCACAAAAGATCTATATAGAATTGGCTACACAAAAATTGATCAGTTTGATTAACTTTTCACCCTGCACTCCGGTAGGGCACGATTAATGAAATATGAGAATTAGGAATAGAATAAGGAAGGTCAACTGAGCCAAATAGTGCATAAAAGAAAGCATTATTGAAAGCACTCTTGGATTTGGCAATTAGGAGTTTATTCATGAGCTTGAAGAGAGAATGCCAATAAAGAGATTAGAAGTTAGGATGCAAAAGTTAAATTGAAGCAAAATGAGCAGATTCTAGCTACATGTTTAAAAAAGTTGGTGCTAGTGAAAAGGAACCAGGGTAGTCCTTTGAAAAGATTTCAGAGTTAAGGACAGGGACATTTTATTCATTTGACCCACAGGCACAGAGCTGGGAGCCTGTGGAAATTTCAAAGGCTTGCAAATGTATTTAAACTTTAATATTAAGATAATGACAGTAAAATTTGAAAATAAAATATACAGATTAGCAGACATTTAACAAATAAAATATTACACTAATTTTATTATTACATTTATTAATTTTTTCATGACATCTAAAAACAATTTGATTTTTTTTTACTTTGTAACAATTCCCAAGAATGTACACAATTTGCAGAAAATTTACAGCTAGAGATAGGCGCGGTGGCTCATACCTGTAGTCCCAACGCTTTGGGAGGCTGAGGCAGGTGGATCACTTGAGGTCAGGAGTTTGAGACCAGCCTGGCCAACATGGCGAAACCGGGTCTCTACTAAAAATACAAAAATTAGGTGGCCGTGGTAGCGCATGCCTGTAATTACAGCTACTCGGAAGGCTGAGGAACAAGAATTCCTTGAACCTAGGAGGTTCAAGACCTTTGACAATTTGGACCTAACTCTTTTCCCACCCTCTCACTATTTTGTTACACTTCCTATTCCAGACATATAAGCTCTAATTTCAATCTTCTGAACATGACTTTTGAATCTCTGCTTCCGTGGCCTTGCACATAGTACTTTCATCTCTCAATTAGCATGTTTCCATCTTTTCTACCTATGTCAGTTCTATTCATCCATCAAGATCTAATTCAAGCTCTGTTCCTCAAATCCTCCCTTGACCACTTCTTTCTTTTGAATTCCTATTTTATTTACTTTCCTGTTTTTTTTTTTTTTTTTTTTTTTGCAATTGGCATATACTGCTAGGTTTTATTTTTTTCTGTGGAAAGAGAAAATACTAACTGAATTTTTGTATATATTTATTAATATCCAGATGTGATATCATAATTAAAGTAATCAGATCAAGTTTCTAAAATATTACTGTCTCTTATTTTCCATTCCCAAACACCTGAGAGATACTGTACACTTAACAAGTGAAACAGTGGTCTGTATGTCGAGTATTTGTATCCTACAATTTCCAAAGTGTGTTTTTATTATGACCTTACTCCTCCTTACTGTCTGTATTTCACAAAAATAAGTTATCCATTGGGTAAGCAGATCTTAATCTATTACCAAAGACATTTTTAATAGTAATTAATAACAAATCCCGTATGTTCTATATATTCGGGACACGAATAAATAATGCAAAATGTCAGCACAAATAGTTTCTCTACACTCAATATTATATCATTAAAGACAGCTGCATTTAAAAATTAGTAGACTTTGTATTTTAGAACACTTTTAGATTTACAAAAAAAAAAAAAAAAAAAAAAAAATTGAGCACATAGGCTGGGCATGGCGGCTCACGCCTATAATCCCAGCACTTTGGGAGGCCGAGGCGGGCGAATCACAAGGTCAGGAGATCGAGACCATCCTGACTAACCCAGTGAAACCCCGTCTCTACTAAAAATACAAAAAAATTAGCCGGGTGTGGTGGCGGGCGCCTGTAGTCCCAGCTCCTCCGGAGGCTGAGGCAGGAGAATGGGGTGAACCTGGGAGGCGGAGCTTGCAGTGAGACGAGATCTCACCACCGCACTCCAGCCTGGGCAACAGAGCCAGACTCCGTCTCAAAAAAAAAAAAAAAAAAAGCAGATAATAGAGTTCCCATAAACAATCTCCATTTCCCCCCACAGTTCCTCCATTATAAACATCTTGCATTAACGTGGCACATTTGTTAGAATAGATGAGCCAATATGTATTTATACTGTTAGTTTATACTAAGGTCCAGGCTTTGCTCTGTATAGTTGTATGAGTTCTGACAAATGTATATTATGTATCCACTATTACAGTATTATGCAGAAGAGTTTCACTGATTTAAAAATCCCCTGTGATTCAGCTTTTCATCCTTTTTCTGCTCTCCTCAAGGCCCTTGCAGAATGTCATTTGCCTTTGCCAGAATGTCATATGGCTGGACTCATACAGCATGTGGCTTTTTCAGACTGGTTTCTTTCACTTAGCAATATGTACTTAAGGTTACCCTTGTCTTTTAGTGGTTTCACAGCTCAATATCTTTTTATTGCTAAATAATATTCCAATGTATACATGTACCATAGTTTGTTTATCCATTTACCTATTGGGTATGTTGTGTCTAGTTTTTGATGGTATGGATAAAGCTGCTATAAATAGTCATGTTCAGGTTTTTGTGTGGACATAAGTTTTCAATTCAATTGGGCAAACACCTGGGGGCATGACTGCTGGATTACATAGTAAGAGTATGTTTAGTTTTTAAGAAACTGCCAAACTGTTTTACCATGTGACTGCACCATTTTGCATTCCCACTAGTAATGGAAGAGTTTTGGTTGCTTTGCATCCTTGCCAGCATACAGCATTCTCAGTTTTTTGGAGTTTAGTTGTATAGAGGTATCTCATTGTTGTTTCAATTTGCAATTCCTTTTTAAATAATTTCAACTTTTATTTTAGATTCAGGGGGTACATGTACAGGACTGTTACCTGGGTATACTGTGTGATACTGAGGTTTGAGGTATGACTGCTCCCATCACCCAGGTACTGAGCATAGTACCTAATGGTTTTTCAACACTTCCCTCATCTACTCCCCACCAGTAGTCCCCAGTGTCAGTTGTTGCCATCTTTATGTCCTCAAGTACCTAGTGTTTAGCTGCCACTTATAAGTGAAAACATGTAGTATTTAGTTTTCTGTTCCTGTGTTAATTTGCTTAGGATAATGGCCTCCAGCTGCATCCATGTTGCGATTCCTTAATGATCTATGATATTGAGCATCTTTTCATATGCTTATTTGCCCTTTGTGTATCTTTAGTGAGGTGTCCAGATTTTGCCCACTTTTTAACTAGGTTTTTTTTTCTTATTGTTGTGTTTTCAGTGTTTTTTGTATATGTTTGATATATTCATGTATTTTTTGCATATATGTGTATGTTGGTGTGTTTTAATGATGTAAAATGAATGGAATCTATAGCCTTAAACATAATATAAATTTATAATGGTTAAGATTTCCCACTCAACAATCCAGGCTTGACAGAAAACCATAAAATTTACTTAAATTTAAATGTTTTCTTCTTTGTTGATACTAGTTCTTAGTTTTAACATGCCCAAGAGGGTATATTTGATCAAGGACAAGATTAAATGTTCTGATTGGCTAACCATCAAACCGCTGCCTTCACTTTTTTTCCCAACTTGAAAATAATATTTAGTTATCATGCTAGCACAGCCATATTAATATATACCCCCTCAAAACTTTAAATATAAAGCTTTAAAGGTTTCAGGAAAAAGAAATATTCATGATGCTGAGATTGGTGGGCATGGATTCCATGTGGTGAGACACTAAAAAGTAATTTTTCAAACAGAAAAGTTAAAGCACTTTAAAATCACAAACCTATTGGTAATTAAAAAAAGAATTAGTATCAATTTCTGAAATACAAGATTAGAGGGACACCTAAAATTCTGAAAGATTTTAGAGAATTTTTTTGAAAAATAATTGCAATTTAGATCAAAATTCCTCACTTTTCATTCCAAGTGTGATATAGGTTTAAATAACAAACAGACAAAAAGGTTTAGATAAATTCATGAATTATTGAACCAGAGGATAAAAAATAGGGAAGTCATTTAGGGCATAGTCTCTAGTGTGTAAGGGTGACATCCTAAATAATAAATTTATGCTATTGTTGACAATATTGCTGACGAGGCTAAACGGTCAAAGAGTTTGACACATTGCCTGGTTTTTCATGTTATATTGCATGAGCTGATTCTCTCCCTCTCTTTTATTTATATTTTTGAACTGTACCATTATGCTACCATGGACATCATGTCCACAATTTGATGGATCTATGTAATATGCTTTAAATCTTTGGGAATAAATTTACTGAGTGCTACTTATGTGAACAAACTTCTCTTAAGCACAAATGGAAATCCACAAAGAAAGATAGCCTCTTCTATTTGTTTTATGTGAGGCAACAGATACACTGCTGGCAAACAGACCAAGTATAATTAACTTATATTCGTAGCTAACTTAATATCTGCATATTACATATTTTTCTAATATGTATTCTGAGCAACTTCGTGGCTTCTGATTTGGAGGGCAGGATTTCATAGTTAATACTTCCTTTTTTTTTTTTTTTTTTTTTTTTGAGATGGAGTCTAGCTCTTGTCGTCCAGGCTGGAGTGCAATGGTGAAATCTCAGCCCATTGCAACCTCCAACTCAAGGTTCAAGTGATTCTCCTGCCTCAGCCTCCCAAGTAACTGGGATTACAGACACCCACCATCATGCCTGGCTAATTTTTGTATTTTTAGTAGAGACGGGATTTCACCATGTTTGCCAGACTGGTCTTGAACTCCTGACCTCAGGTGATCTGCCCGCCTTGGCCTTCCAAAGTGTTAGGATTACAGGCGTGAGCCACTGCATCTGGCCCATAGTAAATACTTCTATAAATATTTGTGCATACTGAAAGGAACATCACTCCCCACGCTGCAACTGAACAAAAGAGTGAAAATGTTAATTTCTTTATTCTTGAGCTTTTCTTGAATAAAAGAGGGTCATAGGACATGGAACAAAATGGACTAGAAAATCAGGGTTGACAAGGTATTGATTCTGACAACACTGCTTAATGCTCTCCCCAAGAATTGTCTTTTAGATACATTGATTTCCCAGTATTAATGGTATTTTTCAAATATGTCAAGCAATTAAGAATATATGTCTATTCTAATCTCAGCTAAAGGTAGAATCTTTTCAAAGAATTTTTGGTATCCTTAACCCTAATATGTGGAGGGATAAGATTAAAAATGTTCATCACCTTATTTTTATTTATTTATTTATTTTTTGAGACAGAGCCTCACTCCACCCAGACTGGAGTGCAGTGGTGTGACCTCGGCTCATTGCAACCTCTGCCTCCCGGGTTCAAGTGATTCTCCTGCCTCAGCCTCTCAAGTAGCTAGAATTACAGGAATGCACCACCATGCCCAACTAATTTTTTTTTTTTTTTTTTTTTTTTGTGAGATGGAGTCTCACTCTGTCGCCTAGGCTAGAGGGCAGTGGCACTGTCTTGGCTCACTGCAGCCTCCACTTTCCGGGTTCAAGCCATTCTCCTTCTTCAGCCTCCTGAGTAGCTGAGATTACAGGCACCCACCACCACACCTGGATAATTTTTTGTATTTTTAGTACAAACAGGGTTTCACCATGTTGGTCAGGGTAGTATTGAACTCCTGACCTCAAGTGATCCGCTTGACTCGGCCTCCCAAAGTGCTAGGATTACAGGTGTGAGCTACCACACCCAGCCATCATCTCTTGTAAAGTGCAGTAAAGAAACAGTGGGCAATAGACAGGCAGGGGATAGAAGAAAACATTTTGGGAGTAGGGCAATATGAACTTATTGTCATGACTGGACCTAAAAGGGAAGATGTCTGCCTATCATAATTAACAATAACTCTATCAGTCCACATTTATGTTTTACAATTGTTCTGTCAAAGAAAAGCCAGCAAACGTTACAGATTCCAGTCCCTAATAACTGATCATGAAAGACATTCCAAGCTTGTGCATCAGCATTCTCTTTTTATCTAAAAGAAAATATATTAAATAAAGGGAGGAATAGCAGGAGTAAAGAGACTTGAAGGAAAAGAAAATATTTACTTCTTAATGATACTTTACAATGCTAAGATCTTTAGAAACCAACTATTCCATATGTCTTTTAAATATTAGGTTGATGCAAAGGTAATTACAGTTTTTGTCATAAAAGTAATGGCAAAAGCCACAATTAGTTTTGCACCAACCTAATTGATACATTTATTCCATTTTGGACGCAAATATGTTGAATCAATGAATTTCTTCAGTATTTTTCATTGTATTAGTACAAATTTAACCTAATAGTATTCTTCTGCATGTTATTTCCCTTTGTGCTTCCTTTAATGAAGTGAAGTTATAGTTACCAAACAGAGTGCTCTAAAAGGGCAAGGCTTGTCTGTGAATTGAGCCTGGCACAGAATTGGCTCTTGGTGAAGATCTGCTGAATGTTACATGAATGCATCAACATCATAATCCTTCATGTGCTTGTAAGCAATTACTAAATTTTCCTCTAGCCTATTCAAGCCTGTGTTCTTCAAAATGCTTTCTTTTAATTAAGATTATATATATCTTAATTAAGATGTATATAATTATATATATATATCTTAAGATATAAATATATGAAGACAATGTAGAAGTAAATAAAGAAGAGTTGTTAAACAAGTCTCTCACCTGAGGGAGGCAGAAGTTCTGCTAATTACACCAAATTTTCAGTGATTAAAGAATGAGTGATGTGGGAAAAGTAAGATATATATCTTAATTAATATATATAATCATATATATCTTAATTAATGTAAGATATATATATATCTTAATTAAAACAATATATATGGACATGTTTGCTGTTTCTATTAGGTTTTAACTTCTGGTGTTCAGAACCAGGGCTGTTTTTCTTAATTTGTATCCTAAAACCACAGTAGGGTTCTATGCATTGTGATAATGCTTAATAAATACATAAAAAGATTAATATCCATTCATTTGCATTTTCTTAATAAAACCCAATTTCTAGATGAACAGCTGTGAAACTCTCAACTGGACAAGCTCTGACTAGTGTTAAGTACAGTATATTGGGAAAAGGGCTTCTATATGCAATATATATGTGAAGCAAATGACAAATATTAGCTAGGCTACATTAAATCCCAATGACATGAATAGAAATTTTATTATTCAGATAGCAAAAATGAAGTCAAAAAATAAATAAGAGAATGAATTGAAGGTATGGGGCAATACAATTAGTTTTTTCTCTAAGTCAATATTTTAGAAAGTAGCTTTTGAAGGCCCAATCACACAGATAATTGACACTTTGACTTTTCTTTGCACTGTGTTAGACATAGGTAAGAGAATGACTCAGGGCTGTACCTTCATGTAGGAAATATAATTAATAGCAAATTGCATAAAAGTACACTAAAATTTTAATTCTTACATCATTTTAATAAATTTCTTGAGATTTTACTTTATTTAGTGTGTCATTAAAACACAAGATGTAAGGAAGATATATATAATAAAGGAAAATAGTAAGTTATCATTCTTGTGTAAACACGTTTCGTAAATACAATTTCAACAAAGATTTAAAAGTTAATTACAATGGTATAAAGTTATGAAGTATTATAGAAACAGGATTTATAATTTTGTTTTAAATGGTCTTTTCATGTATGAAAATACTATCAGTTTAAAACAATCTTTTTTTAAGGCAGTAGGCTCTATTTACCATCATTTACAATTACTTTAATTAGAATTTTCTTCACTTTCGTATATTCAAGAGCTATTCTGTTGGCAAAATTTTTTAAGATAAAGTTTATTCAAATAGAAAAGTAATTATATAATGATTAAGAGCCAGAATATCTGGGTTCAAATTCCAGTTCTGCTACTTATCAAGTATAAGAATTTGGGCAAATTTCTTAGTTTCTCTGTGCTTCAGTTTCCTGATCTGTAAAACTGGGATAACAAGACTACCTGCCTCAGTCTGTGGTTACGAGTAAATGCGTTAATACATAAGAGCAATGTAATAATCTTTGGTATGTGGTATGAGTTCAATAAACATTAGCTATTATTATAGTAAATTAGAAATTTAATTCTAGAGAATAAAAAGCTGAACTCAAATATGTGACTATTTATTTGATACAGACACATTTTCTACAAAATAAAAAACCCATCAGTTTGTACTTCCCTTATATAATGACTATTTTGGTGTTTGTATCTGCTGTGGGTCAGGGGTCTTGGGCTGAGTAAATAATCACATTAAAAATTTTAAAAACTTCCAATTAAAACAGAAATAAGAACAAATGGCCATTCTTGGATCATCTGCAAAGCTGAATGAATACTTGACATGTCTTTCTGTGATTCCTTGCAGATATCATGGAAATCAGGACAGTGGCAGTCGGAATTGTGGCAATCAAAGGGGTGGAAAGTGAATTCTATCTTGCAATGAACAAGGAAGGAAAACTCTATGCAAAGGTATTGATAATTGATAGCTTAGGGTTAATTTTAAAACTAATTTTGTCAAAATATCTCACCTTTCTGAAAAGTAAAATGGAATTAATTTATCTCCAACTGTATTAATATAATGATTTTATTAAAATACTTTTTACTCAAACATTAAGAAAAAAATGTTTTCTGTGTGACTTTGGACAAATGGCTTGTTCTTTATATTTTGGTTTCTTCATCTGTAAAATGAGTTGAATGAACTGACCTCTAAGCATCCTTCCAGCTCTAAAATTCCATGTGCATTTTAGATATTTAAAATCCAAAATTCCATTTGCCAGTATTAAAGCTCTTTTTGTTAAAGGTCACCCAATTTGCACATTGCTGACATGAAAATTCTTGGGAAAAAAATCTTGAAATGTTTAGTTCATTTATCAACATCAATCTCACAATCATGGGCTTTGAACTGTAATTATTCACATTGTTCCTACTTCACTACAATGCAAAATATGTAACAGTTCATCCCACTATAATAAAATATAATTGGTTTTCCTTTATATTCCCACAGCTCAGCATAATGCCTGGGACAGGCTAATTACATAATGATACAGGTTTAATTGAATGAACAAATGATTGCATGGATGAACAAACAAATTAACCTTTTATCTTCCATTACCATTGAAGACAATGTAGAAGTAAATAAAGAAAAGTTGTGAAACAAGTCTCTCACCTGAGGGAGGCAGAGGTTCTGCTAATTACACCAAATTTCCAATGGTTAAAGAATGAGTGATGTGGGAATAGTAATGAGACCTGTTACTTAGGAGGAACTAGGTCCTAATTTTAAAGAATAGTTGACATGAACTGCCAAAAAGCTACACATATTTCATAACTAACTGTGTAGTACATGGTGTTTTTATTTTAAATTTAAGATATCTTTTTATGCAAATATACTACATAAGTATAGCTAATAAACTACATTTGGCCTGCTCAATCTGAGGGTTAAAAAAAGTCATGTATGTTTCAATTCTCCCAAATATTACCTTACTCTTCGTTTAATTGAGCCTCTCTAAAAATCATTTGGATAATGTTTGTTTGTTTGTTTGTTTGTTTGTTTGTTTTAACAGAAAGAATGCAATGAAGATTGTAACTTCAAAGAACTAATTCTGGAAAACCATTACAACACATATGCATCAGCTAAATGGACACACAATGGAGGGGAAATGTTTGTTGCCTTAAATCAAAAGGGGATTCCTGTAAGAGGAAAAAAAACGAAGAAAGAACAAAAAACAGCCCACTTTCTTCCTATGGCAATAACTTAATTGTATATGGTATATAAAGAACCAGTTCCAGCAGGGAGATTTCTTTAAGTGGACTGTTTTCTTTCTTCTCAAAATTTTCTTTCCTTTTATTTTTTAGTAATCAAGAAAGGCTGGAAAACTACTGAAAAACTGATCAAGCTGGACTTGTGCATTTATGTTTAAGACACTGCATTAAAGAAAGATTTGAAAAGTATACACAAAAATCAGATTTAGTAACTAAAGGTTGTAAAAAATTGTAAAACTGGTTGTACAATCATGGTGTTAGTAATAGTAATTTTTTTCTTAAATTAATTTACCCTTAAGAGTATGTTAGATTTGATTATCTGATAATGATTATTTAAATATTCCTATCTGCTTATAAAATGGCTGCTATAATAATAATAATGCAGATGATGTTATATAAGGTATATCAGACCTACAGGCTGCTGGCAGGATTTGTCAGATAATCAAGCCACCTAACTATGGAAAATTAGCAGCATTTTAAATGCTTTCTAGTGAAAAATTATAATCTACTTAAACTCTAATCAGAAAAAAAGAATATTCTCAAAAAATATATATGAAAGTCAGTAAAATAGATAATTTAACAAAAGTACAGGATTAGAACATGCTTATACCTATTAACAAGAACTAAATTTCTAATGCTGCTCAAGTGGAAAGGGTATTGCTAAAAGAATGTTTCCAAAAATCTTGTATATAAAACAGCAACAGTGATTGATGATAATACTGTACTTCATCTCACTTGCCACAAAATAACATTTTATAATTCCTCAAAGTAAAATTGAGAAATCTTTAAGTTTTTTTCAAGTAACATAATCTATCTTTGTATAATTCATATTTGGGAATATGGCTTTTAATAATGTTCTTCCCACAAATAATCATGCTTTTTTTCCTATGGTTACAGCATTAAACTCTATTTTAAGTTGTTTTTGAACTTTATTGTTTTGTTATTTAAGTTTATGTTATTTATAAAAAAATCTTAATAAGCTGTATCTGTTTCATATGCTTTTAATTTTAAAGGAATAACAAAACTATCTGGCTCAACTGCAAGTTTCCCTCCCCTTTGTGACTGACACTAAGTCTAGCACACAGCACTTGGGCCAGCAAATCCTGGAAGGCAGACAAAAATGAAAGCCTGAAGCAATGCTTACAATAGATGTCTCACACGGAACAATACAAATGTGTAAAAAATCTTTTGCCACATATTCTTGCCAACTAATTGGATCATATAAGTAAAATCATTACAAATATAAGTAGTTACAGGATTTTAAAGTTAGAATATATTTGAATGCATGAGTAGAAAAGTATCATATTTTAAAACTATGTGTATTTAAATTTAGTCATTTTCTAATCTCTAGAAATCTCTGCTGTTCAAAAGGTGGCAGCACTGAAAGTTGTTTTCCTGTTAGATGGCAAGAGTGCCCAAAATAGAAGATACAGTTAGGAATAAGGGGCCCTGAATGTCATGAAGGCTTGAGGTCAGCCTACAGATGACAGGATTATTACAAAGATGAATTTCCACTTCAAAAGTCTTTCATTGGTAGATCTTGATAGCACTTTATATGTTCACCAATGGGAGGTCAACATTTATCTAACTTAAAAGGTATGCTAACCATTGTGGTTTTAATTTCAAAATATTTGTCATTCAAGTCCCTTTACATAAACAGTATTTGGTAATACATTTATAGATGAGAGTCATAAGAAAAGACTAGGTCAACAAAAACAAAAGATTCATTTGATTTTCCTGTGGTTCATCTACATGACTAGGATGTAGGAAATTAGAAAAACTGCCCTTCCTCAGATATACTCTTGGGAGAGAGCATGAATGGTATTCTGAACTATCACCTGATTCAAGGACTTTGCTAGCTAGGTTTTGAGGTCAGGCTTCAGTAACTGTATGCAGTCTTGCAAGCATACTGAGGGCAGAGGAGGACTTTGTTTTTCACATGTGTTTCCTTAGTGCCTAGCAGACTATCTGTCCATAATCAGTTTTCAGTGTGAATTCACTGAATGTTTATAGACAAAAGAAAATACATAATAAAACTAATCTTCATTTTTTAAAAGGGTAAAACATGACTATACAGAAATTTAAATAGAAATAGTGTATATACATATAAAATACAAGCTATGTTAGGACCAAATGCTCTTTGTCTATGGAGTTATACTTCCATTAAATTACACAGCAATGCTGAATTAGGCAAAACCAATATTTAGTGGTAAATCCATTCCTGGTAGTGTAAGTCACCTAAAAAAGACTTCTAGAAACATGTACTTTAATTATTTGTTTTCTCCTATTTTAAATTTATTATGCAAATTTTACAAAATAAAATTTGCTCTAGTTACACACACTTAGAATTCTAGAATCTTAAAACTGTAAGAGGTCTCCATCCCTCTTACTCATTTGTAGTCTAGGAAATTGAGATTTTGATACACCTAAAGTCATGCAGCTGGATAGATATACAACTGTCACAAGAGTCTAGATCAATTAGCACATGCTTTCTACCCTTAGACTATTAGTATTATTAGCTAGTGGTCTTCTGGGATTTTTGTTTTTTATTTCTATTGAGATATACATTTGTACACAAACGTATACATTTGTACACAAACATAACTATGTCTTGGCAATGCACTTCATACAGAATTACTAATCTATACTGTGATGATTTGACTCAAAAGGAGAAAAGAAATTATGTAGTTTTCAATTCTGATTCCTATCCGTCTTTTGTTTACGAATGGAAAGCTTTGTGCAAAATATACATATAAGCAGAGTAAGACTTTCTAAAGTGTTCTTTGAAAGAGAAAATTAAATATATGAGTTTCTAACAATTAAAAAGGAAAAAATCAAAATACAAAATGATAACAAAAGTAAACAAAAGATACTTTCAAAGCAGTGAACAAAACATTTTGACATAAGCCATAATATAAATTATAATATAAAAATATAAAAGCCATAGTATAAATTGTCAGCCTGTGAGCTGGCTACATATTCAATTTAATGACAAGAGAAGGGGTGCTGGAGGTAAATTCTTAGGGTTTCTATCTCATAGAGTTTGCTCTTCTGGTTCTCTAGACTGCCAAACAACATAAAGATGTACGAGGGGACCTAGCTGTAGTAAAAGCAACCCTATAACAACAAAAACTCTAAAACAGTGCCCCTCACGATTTTCTACTGAAATATCTCTAATAGTAGAGGTATAAAATAAGAGGTTAGAGAATAATGCAAAGGGGGCCCACCACAGGCAGAACATTTCTTTTCTCCTAAGTGTGATTTTTGCATCTTACTCCATAATATATTTGTGGTTGTGTTAATATGACAATGTCTGCAATTAAACACCAGTAAGCAAAATTGATACATCAGAATGACTTACAGGGCTTATCATGCAGTTTCATTTACATCCCTACCCCACTGCCATTTACTTGAGTGTGAATGAGACACAAGAGATTCTTTGCCTCCAATAATCCAACTTTACACATAAATAACACAAAGCTAAAGGAAACCAGAATTCAAATTCATCATGCATAGGAGCAATAACAAAAATATTTAACAGTCAGTATGGGTGATTGCTGGCCAATCAGAATACATCACTGATATATCAAAACGGAGGCAGGCCACTAGGACTAACCTGTGGGTATCATTCCTATGATCACCCTAAAACAGAGTTGGGAAAATATCTACTAACTTGTCTCTCTGGTTTGAATTCTCAATATGTATCTTAATATGAAATAGCTCATTAAAACTTCATGTGTAACTATTTCAGCATTGTTGTCAGCTTTATTCCACTTCTGTACAGTATTTATTTAACCAAGCTGCTGCTTTCAGTGAAGGTCACTTGTTCCTTCAGGGACACATATACACCCACCTATCCTTTAATTTTGAATGGTTTGTTGAGAAAATTTACTTTCTCTTGAGTTGAAAAGACTTAACAGGAAGCAAGAAATAATACAGTCCTAGCCTCTTTCCAGTAACATCTGATTTCTCCATTCTCAAACTATACTTCTCAGGGAACCAGATATTTACTCTCGTCTGGGAAAATGCCTCTTATATTTTCCTTTTACTTTCTGGTTATCATGTGGTTGCACTTTCCAAATCCTTATCATTGAATTTATGAGAGCCTACCCAAATGTATTTTCTTTCATTTATATTCTAATAATTGAAATGTGAGATGAGAATAACATTTCACTTATGAAAAACTCTTCTCTTGATGAATCCTTCCACGTGTTAGTTATCTATTGCTGTGTAACAAATTAACTTAATGGCTTGAAATAAATATTTGTTTTCTCATAGTTTATGTGGCTCAGGAACCTGGGCATGGTTCAGCACAGTGTTTTTAGTCAGAATTCCTCATGAGGCTGCAATCAAGGTGCCGACCAGGGCTGTAGTCATCTACCTCAATATTCAACTCAGAAAGGGATCCACCTTAGATCCTCACTGGCTGTTGTCAGGACCTATCACTTCCTTACCACGTGGACCTCTCCACAGCACTGCTTACAACATTACAGTCTGTTTCCCACAGAGCAAGAAATCAGAGAGTGTGAGATAAAGTACCCAAAATGGAAGCCACAGGTTTTTTTTTTTTTTAATACATATAACCTAGTTTCAAAAGTGATGTTACCTCTGCCTACACTCATGAGGAGGGTATTATACAAGGGCATACATACCAGAAGGTGGGGCTCACTGGAAACCATTTTACAGGCTGCCTAATCCAAGTCATAAACTAGATGTTTTTAATGTCACTGCCATAAGCTGGGATTCTACAGGGTCAAATAAGCGTAATTCATGGCTTTCAGTGGAGATCCATTCAGCAGAGAAAGAGATGAAATATGTATATTCTCTGTGGAAACATTCTTGATTCTTCCTTGAGGGATACTGCATAGTCCATTCCTACACAGGATAATTAAGAAAAGGTTTGAACCACAGTCTGGACTTCCTATTAGCTTGAGATGTGCCTACTTAGAACTCCCAATGTAGCGGAAAAACTAACAATATCCCTTTGCCTCCACATGAAGCAAATTACCCTGCCATCAGACTCAACATGAAGATAATCCTCCCTTTAGCTGACCTGCCTCAAGAGAATAAGATCACAGATGCCAGCTGGAATTCCTTTGGGCCATAGTGTTTTGTTCTACACAATGAAGGCAATAAGCCACAATTTACCCAAGACCATCTGAGAACAAGACCTAAAAAGACTTGAAAACAATTGATTTCAATGGTAGGTGCACACTGGTATCCTCTGTTCTATATATAATATATATATATTGCCTCTGCCTACACTCATGAGGACAGTATTATACAAGGGCATACATACCAGAAGGCAGGGATCACTGGAAGCCATTTTACAGGCTGTCTAATCCAAGTCATAAACTTGGATTACATATATAGAGAACAGGGGATACACACACACACACACACACACACACACACACACACACACACAGAGAGAGAGAGACAGAGAGAGAGAGAGAGAGATAAAGAGAGATAAAGAGAGATAAAGAGAGAGAGAGTTAGGCCCCAACGCAGGCCAGTTACATCAGTGTATATGAGAGGCGGCCCATGCAGTGGTATTTTTAAAATTCCCCAGAAGATTCTAATGTGCCTCTGCAGTTGAGAACTAATTAGGTAAATGCAAACAACAACAAAAAACAAAAAAACCTCTTCCGAAACTATGCCTGCTTCTTCATCTTTGTCTCTTCTTTAAACACTTTGAAAGGCCTTATTCCCTTCCAGTCCCTCCCGCCCCTAGGTTTTCCTAGATGCCTCTGTATTTTCTGCTATTCACAATTGGGGCTCACAGGAAATGCACACACTAGAAAGAGAGCTACAATTGTTTTTGCATCAGAATGATTATGGAATACAAAGTGCACAAAAGTTCTCCCTCCCCCACCACTCTCAAACAGAACAGTCAGAGTGATTCTGTTAAAATATATTTCAGATCATGCATCCTGTTTAAAACTGCAATTGTTTTCCATATTCTTCAGAATAGGAGCCTGTCCTTACAGTGGCTAAGGAGTGGCAATGGAAGAAGGTGAGTAATTAAAAACTTTGTTGCTGAATTAGGTGGGCAAAACAACAAGAAAAGTAATAAAATCTAGAGAAATTATGCACTTAAGTTGTTTGGCAGATATCCCTGAATTCTCAGTTCATTTTAAAGAAATACTGGATACTATAGACAATATTGAATGGGTATAATCATTATTAGAATCATATTCAGAGGAAAGGGCATAGCTCTACATCGAAAAATGACAAATGAATGTACCTTTCTATGTTTGAAGTAAATATATTTAGGGCATGTACATATCACCTTAATAATTCTTCACTTGACTGAAAATTTTCCATTAATCAACCAATTAATAGATACAACTAGGCTAGATGAGAGGGCTTCTACTTTACTATTACTTCTTTATTATATATCTCCTATTGTTGATTGTTTTTGGTTACTTCAATTTTTTTTCTAAGATAAACATGAACAATTTATATATGCTTTTTTGTATTTCTGATTTTCTTAGGACGATTACAGGAAATAAAATTGAAAAACCGATTTTCTGAAAGTTTTTTCCAGAGTACATTTTAATCAGCAGTGCCGGGAGTAAATATTCTTATTTTTATACTCAAAATGTAGTCAGCTCTTATTCTTGTCTCTTCTTCCCTTTGACTCTGTGAATATGGTAAATCACCAACACTCAGCTAACTTCTTTCTCAACATCTATTCAGATTCATCTCTTTCTTCATCCTTCTATAGCTTTATTACTTCATGCCTAGAATTTAGCAATAGTTCCTTAATCTTTCTTGTTTCAAATTCCTTCCCGTCTCATATGCTGCCTAATTCTTTAATCTTCCTATAATACTGCTTTGACTATTTCAGTTGCCAACTGAAGACCCATATTGGCTCTTTTTTGCCTATTGGGTTTAGTTTAAATCTCTTAAACTAGCACCCAAAGCTGTCAAACAATTGGCTGTAACGTGACTGTCCAATCTTCTCATTGTTCAATATAAACCTCATAGTTTCTTTAGTTCATTGTATTTATCATGATTTACACAAGTTGTAAATTGATTCTGCCTTTGAGTTTTGTGTATACTGTCCCCACTGCTTAGAATATCTCTACGTCCTACTTTCAATCAATCCATACCCTGCTCTGCTCTTAAAGACAAGGCTCAAGTTTAATGAGCTATTCCCAAACTTGCCCCTGCCTTATAACAATTTTTTCCTTCTCTACTATTGCACTCTACTATTCCTACTATTGCACTCTAATATAGTAATTGATTGCACACACACACACACACATACACACATATATATGCAATGTTTATGTATATGTGTCTTCATCTACTTCAGTTAAACAAGCATATATTGACAATTCTACCATGTTTGTATCAGGCACTGTATGATAAATATATGTTGAGTGTGAAAAAAGTAAAAATAACTATTGCCTTTTTAAAATTCCACATGGAATCTAGTAGGGAAATAGAACCTCAAAAAGTACTTAATACTATTAATACTTGCTTACTAATTGATCCATATTAATAATCTATTGATAAAATATATAATAAATTTTATATACAAAGATCTTTCCAGTCTTGTCATCATGCCTACATAATCTTATCTATTGCTATACAAAGGTCTGTGTTATATATTGGCGAGTTCCTTTAGAATCTGTTTTAAAATATGCTATTTAACAAATGCAGCAATCACTATGTGAGGTAAAAACACATCTATATTTTTATAAAATTCTGTCAGTCACAGGTTTCAGAGCACAAAATATTTGATAGCATTGATAGTGATGCTAGTCCTGTATACAGTTTAAATAGCATCCATTAGGAAAAGCAAGAGATCAAAACTTTTTGCTTTTGAAGTACTTCATCTCTTATCCTTGAAAGCTTAGTGTGTTCAGCAATTCATGCTCATAGGCCTTCTTAGAATGAATCAGGTAACAATTGTGTAACATTTTTCAGCTTTTCTCCCTGTTCTTTATTCCTCTCTGTCATTGTTTTGCTAGGTGACAGTGCTTATCTCAATTCAACTCTAAGTTTCTACAGTTAACAACGTTAATTGTTAATTTTTCATGTTTCTCATTTATTGTACATGTCACTCAACTAGCTACTCATTTGTCTAACTTGTATGATATTGCTCTATAATGAAAAAAGAAAAATGTTACTGTTTTGCTAATAAATCTTCCTAATTAGCTCCATTCACTGTTTCAAAATAATATTTGGATTTTATTCTCTTTCAGAAGAGAAATATTTACCATGCTTTAATGTTATTAAGGTTAAATCACAGGTGATATTTTATTGTCTTCTAAATACTTCATTATTCAAATTTTCTACATTAATATATATGATCTTTATTATCAGAATAACAATGGCAACTGTAGTTTAAAAAATTATCTTCTCCACATTCAGTTTTTATGGAGCTGGAAGAGTGGATGTTGGTGCCGCATTCATGTAATAAATAGCATGGTCTTCTCATGAATGATCAAACCTGGTACCCACATTGCTCATCTCATTCAATTAACTAAACTCACTGAAACTCCATAATTTCATAACAATGTAGTCATTGTTACCATATTTTAGTGGTGACTGTGTCCTGAATCTTCTTCTTGAATCTGTTCCTTTATCCAGTAATCACCAGGATTGCTCAACTCTTCTTACCTAATGTCCCTGTCTCATCTCTTCCTCACTACTTTCATGACCTCATTAAGTTGTACCTAAAGTTTAGCAATAGCATCCTATTTGTTTTTCTGTTTCAGGTCCTCATTGTCTCAATTCCTGTTTAGTTACCTAATATTCCTAAAACGTCATTTAAACTATGTCAATTACTAATTGTAGAACCCACATGGTCTCTCTAGGGCTCACTAAATTTGGGTAAAATTCTTTAAACTGGAAATCAAAACCATCAACAAATTGGTTCCATCCATCCGGTCCAATCTCCTCACTGTTCACAAACTTCATAGTCTGCTTAGACCACTGTTCATGTCATTTTGTATACACACCATACTTCGTCCTGTCTCTGGGATTTGTCTATATTGTCTTTATCCTCCAGAATGTCTCAACTTCTCACTATCAACCAATACCCTGCTCTGCCATCAAGAACAAAATCAAGATTCTCCTTTTTAATGAATTATTACCAGACTTGGTCCTGCCTTACAATGATTTTTCTCTTCTGTAAATTCTCACTGCATGTCAATCTATGCCATTGATCTAGCATTTAGAGAATTTTTATCTCTATCTCAATAGAGGATGGATAGGCATACCTATATGTCTATCTATCCATGCATCTACACTTATCTACTTAAGCAACACAAATACACACATACTTATATAAATATATGTCCACATCTATTTCAGTTACACAAATATATAAAGGGGTCTGGGTACGTATGTACGTGTATATATATATATGTGTGTGTGTGTGTGTATGTGTGTGGTCAATAGTACAGTGTCAGGCACTATAATAGTGATAATAAAATCCATGCCTCAAAATTTAAAACAACTACATACTTATAGATATATAACCAATTTTATGAAGATCAGATTTGGAACAAATGAGCCTTTGGAACCACTAAGAACCATAAGTGATAGCTGACAGACTGTCAAGAAAAAAACTTCCTAAGTCTTTAGCATGTCAATTGTAGAGCACATGTATAAGTTACCATTGTGCTTTGACCCTAATAGCAATTTTAATGCTTGAGTCTTATATATAAATATGTATATATTAAACAACTGCCAAACCAGTATCATCTCTATTGCCTTAGTGGGAGACACACACACACACACACACACACACACACACACACACACACCCTAAACATAGACTCAGCAATAAATTCAAAAAATTCAATTGAATAGAGAAATGTGTATTGTCAAGAACTGCAATTTCAGTCTCATCTTTGTTGCAAACTTTGTCGTTGACTTCATTCTGTGTTTAACAAGGTCCAGTATTGTCCTGGAAGTCCATGTTACAAGATGGACTTTATTAGTGAAAACTTTTCCTAACATTTTGCTAGATTTATACATTGCGCCGATTTACTCTAATGAAAACTTAGCTGCCCTCTTAGGATACTGCTTCCCCTGCAATCCTCTCAGTTGGAGGCTCTTTTTTTTTCCCCTCACACAGTATTCATACCACTGTCGAGAGGTGTGTGGTAGGTATATGTATGCCTACTACACATTCTATATAACTTATTTAATCATATTTGTTGGTTACTGTCTTGTCTCTCCTCACTAGCCATAAGTTCCATAAGGAAAAGGATATTGTCTGTTTTGTTCCCTTATGTATCCAAAGCTCCTTTAAGAGTATCTGTTAAGCACTCAGTAAATATATTTAATACTCAAGAAATGAAAGGACTCAGTAAATGTTCATCGCACTCAGCAAATATTTATTAAACTAATGGACAAACGAATCTCAATTCAGTGACAGAATGACAGGCACATCTCACTGTAAAGAGTCATTCTAATACCTAAGCATGATACAAATGTGATTGTTGCAAATGAATAGAAATATATCACCTTGTTTTGTGCAAACTGATAACTAAATCTCTCAGGTATTCAAACTCTTAGCATTCACTTCTTCATAACACAGGATTTTCATGTCATTTAGTATAATATGCTAATAATTCATTTCATAATATAATGGAAACCTGCTGTTTTAAAATTAAACCCAGCCCCTCTGACTACTGCTACCAACCAACAGACCAATATATCTGGGGGAGGTATTTGCAGGTGATCTTATGGTAGACATGGAAAATTATCTTGGAAGTTAAATAACTTGAAATTGCTTGGTGAGCATGGCATCAAAGCAAAAGGAGACAAAATGCGTTTGAAATATACATATTCTCCAAATTATGACGAAATCTAACTCATAATGATCTGAATAGTTCTGTTAAATTTCTACCAAATTTCTGGTTCTCTGGGTTACTCTACGCTTTATATTATTCACTCTGCTTCTGTTCATATAGTCTTTCTCTACATAATATAAAATACAACTAACAACAATACAACCTATTAAATTGCTACCACAATGGGAGTTTGTATGTCTGACCATCTTAATAGCATATTTCTGGGGTTTCCTCACTCCTTAGCTGTGCAAATTTCTTGGTTTTCTTTTAATGATATATAATGAAAAGCATAATGTGGAAATTTTACTGGCTTAGTTCTCAAAGTCCTATTTGATATCCTACTTTTAATGGTTTCTTTTTTATTATCCCTGAGCATTGCTAATAGTGAAGAAGTAGCAAAATTAGAGGTGCAAACTAAAATCCGGGCCGGGCACGGTGGCTCATGCTGTAATCCCAGCACTCTGGGAGGCAAACGTGGGCAGATCACTTGAGGTTAGGAGTTTGAGACCAGTCTGACCCACATGGAGAATCCCTGTTTTTACTAAAAATACAAAAATTAGCTGAATATGGTGGTGCATGCCTGTAGTCCCAGCTACTTGGGAGACTGAGGCAGAAGAGTTGCTTGAACCCAAGAGGAAGAGGTTGCAGTGAGACAAGATCCCACCACTACACTTCAGCCTGGGTGACAGAGTGAGAATCTGTCTCGAAAAATAAAATAAAATCCAAGTAGCTCTTTATAATATAAGGAATCCTAAACCATCTGGCTATTACTTTAAATATTTCTGTAACATGTCATTTGCTAAATATCACCTAGTACTTGTGTATGAGTAACTATTGTGTTTCTTTTTATTTTTTATCTCCCTACAGTGTCAAGTACAGTAATGTGTACTAGGTATATAAAAGTACATGTTAGTTGAATATAAGGATTTTTCTTACTGCTTGTGGTTTAAGCTACAGTTTACAAAAATAATGAGATTTGTTAGTGTTTTAACCTTAAAATCCAGACAAAGAGAAAAAATTGGATTTAGCAACTGGGGAGAGGTATAAAACAGTTTTAAAATGATCTTTATTTGAGTTCAAAAGCTTAAATGGCATTGTACCACAATAAAGAAATTAACATTAAAACTTTAGTCTTGTAAATAATGTAACAATACACTGTTTAAGAAGAGCTGGCTTATAAATTATGAGTCATTCCAGATACTGAAATTCTATAACTGCTTACATTCCAGTCCTAAAAAGGGAGATATCATGACGTTTTGTTTGGAAGGCAAATTTTAACTATCCACAGCGTGTTTATTTCATTAAAACAAAACAGAAAGTCCTCTTTGTTAAAATTCTGGAAAAAAGTTAACTTCACATTACAATAAGCATCTCAAATGTTGAAAAAAAGAAATCATGTTTTAAATATGCTTTGGATTAGAAGAAGCAATTCTAAGACAGCAGTATATATGGAGCACAGAATATTTCTTTTAAGTCATATATACATATATGCATTCATGTGTACATATACTTATGTTTTACCCCAGTTCCACTCTTTATCTGCCTTAGCCTTCCTCCAGCACACAGAATAAGGTTTTAGTACACACAGAGTCTCACACACACACACACACACACACACACACACACAGCTATAGAGAAGGAGGAGTTCTCAAATCATGAATCCTAAACCACCAGTCTCTATTACTAATTACACCTGAACAGTCAGCAATCACTTTGGAAGATTATTCAGCACCTATGGATAGAAGTCATTAAAGAACAAAATGTTAGAAAAGGGGAATACAGAAATATTCTACTCACCTCATTTTTCAGTTGTAAAAATAAAGCTCAGAGGGGTTGTATGACCTGCTCAAAGACATTCAAGTTCTTTATGTGCAAGTTGAATACATTACAGCAGATGAAACATTAGGGACTATAGTATAGAAATGCCTCCAAAGAAAAACATACTTATGGCACCAGTAAATACATGATCTGAATCTTATGTTCAAGGAATTATCCACAATGATGACTGTATCCAGACTGGGGGTAAGGAACACAGAAACTGTAAAGCAACAAGCAGGATAGGGAAGCTCTCAGATACCATGAGCCAAGTCCCTTTGCAATGATTTCCTATAGGATAGGAATGTTTTAATTTGTCACTGTCAATCCATACCCTGCTCTGCCATCAAAGACAAAATCAATGAGTTGGGGGGGAGGTATTCACTGACCACTAACTGATATAAAAACACAGATGATAGTTTTAAAAGTAGATTAAAGCTCTGGAGAAATATGAGATGCTCAAAGTTCAAAAAAGAATTTGAACAAACTTCTTTCTTAAGTAGATTTCCTAGTAGTCACAATCTAAGCAGAAGATTATAGAAAAAATACCTCTTTAGTGATCTTTATCTTTCTGAAATGGTACAACAACTTCTCTTTTAATTCCACCATCAGAAGCAGTGGTGTGTGGTAGACATGTAATTCTCGATGGAGGCTGTGTGGCCTCCTATTAGCCTCTCTGGCCTTTCTACTAGCATCTTTCTTCATTCACCCTCACCTATTAAAATTTAATCCAGGAAAAGACATAAAAACTCATTCACATTGGCCATAAATGAAGGATTAAGGCTATGGTAACTCTCATAAGTTACGACACTTATTCTATGATGATAATTTTAAACCTTAATATAATTACAAGCCTGTAAACTCAAATGGCTGATAGGCAGTATGTGAAGTGGTTATGAGTTCAGCTCTATGGCCAAAATTTCTTGAATTTCAATTCATATTCTAGCACTGATCAGTTATGTGGCTTTGGGAAAGTTACTTAACTTATATTTTGGTTTCATCACTTATAAAATGAAGATGATAATAAAAGTCACCTGTCACATAAAAAGATTACTCATTTATGAGAGTAAGGCAGTTAATAGAGCCTTAATTCCATTAAGTTAACACACTTTATCAAGTACATATTTCAAACTGAAGATTTTCCCAGGTTGAACATGAATTATTAAATTAAAATTTCAGCAATAAATTAAAAGAAACAGCCACTACAACCTGGCCCTTGCTCCCACAGCTTAGACCATCTCATCCAGAAACAAAAAAATCTTGTCATGTTTTAGCATCAGATACAAAAAGTATATTTCAAATATTTAGGGATAAATAAAATATATAATACACTTTCAAGCTTTCCATTTAAAAGGCATAGAGTGCCAAGTTGAAAAAAGAATCAAGATCCAATACTTTGCTATCTTCAAGAGATCCATCTCACATGAAATGACACCCATAGACTCAAAATAAAAGGATGGAAAAGGATCTGTCAGCCAAATGGAAAACAAAAAGAGCAAGGGTTACTATTCTTATATCAGACAAAACAGACTCTAAAACAACAATAATCAAAAAGGACAAAAAAGGGCATTACACAATGATAAAGCATTCAATATAACAAAAATACTTAACTATTCTAAATATACATGCACCCAATAAAATGCAAAATAAAAGTTTTTTTCTATAGAGTAGCATGAATAATCAAAGTTTAAAATGCCATGTATAATTGGAAAAGATGTGTCTGTACAGTAAAACTGGAAAACACTGCTGAGAAAAATTAAAGAAGTATTATATAAATATAGGCATATTCTATATTTGTGAACTGAAAAACTCACTTTGTTAAGATACCAATTCTCCCCAACTTGATCAATACAATGTATTTAAAATAAAGATGACCGAGTATATATTTTAGAAACTGACTAGCAGTTTTTCAAATTTATATTGAAATGAAAAGAATCTAGAATAATCAAAATAATTGTGTAAAAGAAGCACAAAGCTGGAGGACTTATAGTACCTGACTTCAAGATATATTATTAAACTATAGTTTTAAAGCTGGTTATTGGCATCAATGGAACAGAATACAGAGAACAGACATAAACCAATATGTATGGTCAATTGATTTCCAAGATAATTCGATGAGGAGAGTAAAATCTTTTCAACAAATGGTGCTGAAGCAATATGCAAAGAAGTGATTCTTAATGTTTATACATATAATTAAGAAAAATTACTCAAAATGAATTAGAGACCTGAAAGTAAGAGCTACAACTGTAAACTATAAAGCTATATACTATAAAATTTCTAGAAGAAAATATAAAATATAATCTTAGTGAAATTTGGTTAACAAATACTATTAAATAGAATGCAAAAAGCACAAACTACATTAAAAAATTGATAAATGGGTTTCTTCTAATTATAAACTTTTGCTCTTTAAAAGATGTTATTAAGAAATGAAAGGGCAAGCCACATACTGGGAAAAAATATTTGCAAAATATATATCTGAAAAAGGAACTGTTTCTAAGCATATGAATAACTTCTTTCTAGGCTGCAGTGAGTTATGATCATGCCACTGTACTCCAGCCTGGGCGACAGAGCAAGATCCTGTCTTTAAAACGAACTAACTAAAAAAAAAAACTAAAAAACAAACAAACAAACAAAAAACGAACTAACTAAATAAATAAGCATAAAATATATAAAGAACTCTTATAACTCAATAAGAAGACAAACAACTCAAATAAAAATGGCCAAGATGGGGGGCGGAGCAAGATGGCCGAATAGGAACAGCTCCAGTCTCCAACTCCCAGTGCGAGCGACACAGAAGACCGGTGATTTCTGCATTTTCAACTGAGGTACTAGGGTCATCTCACTAGGGAGTGGCCGGACAATCGGTGCTGGTCAGCTGCTGCAGCCCGACCAGCGAGAGCTGAAGCAGGGCGAGGCATCGCCTCACCTGGAAGCGCAAGGGGGAAGGGGATCC
>NW_016816717.1:130035-159367 GCF_001698545.2 Rhinopithecus bieti
AAGAAAATGTGGCACACATACACGATGGAATACTATGCAGCCATAAAAAGGATGAGTTTCCAAGTCCTTTGTAGGGACATGGATGCAGCTGGAAACCATCATTCTTAGCAAACTATCACAAGAAGATAAAACCAAACACCGCATGTTCTCACTCATAGGTGGGAATTGAAAAATGAGATCACTTGGACTCGGGAAGGGGAACATCACACACTGGGGCTTATCATGGGGAGGGGGGAGGAGGGAGGGATTGCACTGGGGAGTTATACATGATATAAATGATGAATTGATGGGTGCTGACGAGTTGATGGGTACAGCACACCAACATGGCATAAGCATACATATGTAACAAACCTGCACGTTATGCACATGTACCCTAGAACTTAAAGTATAAAAAAAAAAAAAAAAAAAAAAAATGGCCAAGATATTTGAACCGACACTTCAGCAGGCACTCAATAACCTGTGAGAGCAGCTGTGGGGGCAGAACCCCACAAAGCCACAGGGGTGAAACTGCTCAAGGCCTTTGATGCCCATCCTTTGCACCAGTGTGCCCTAGATGTGGGACATAAAGTCAAAGGAGGTTATTTTGGAGCTTTAAGATACATGGTTGGCAAATAAGACATGAAAAGAAGCTCATCATGATTGGTCATTAGAGAAATTAAAATAAAACCTAACTAAATACCAGTATATAACTCACAAGAATAGCTAAAATTAAAAAGACCATACCAATTGTTAGTAAGGAAGTAGAGTAACTATAACTTGTATAGTGCTAGAAATGTAAAATTTTGGATAAGATATTGACAATTTCTTAAAATGTTATACATACGTGATATAGTTTGGATATCTACCCCCAATCAAATCTCATGTTGAAATGTAATCCCCAATGTTGGATGTGGGGCCTGGTAGGAGGTGGCTGGATCATGGGGGCAGATCCCTCAAGAATGGCTTGGGCCATTCCCTTGGTGATAAGTGAGTTCTTGCTCTGAGTTCAGGTGAGGTCTGGTTGTTTAAAATTGTGTGGCACCTCTGCCCCCCTCTTGCTTGATCCTGCTTTTGCCATGTGACACGCCTGCTCTCCCTTCACCTTCTGCCATGATTGTAAGCTTCCTGAGGCCTCTCTAGAAGCTGAATAGATGCCACCGCCATGCTTCCTGTAAAGCTTCTAGAACCATGAGCCAATTAAACCTCTTTTTGTTGTAAATTACCTAGTCACAGGTATTCTTTTATAGCAATACAAGAATGAACTAATACAGAACGTAGGTACCAGGAGTAGGGCATTGCTGTAAAGATACCTGAAAATGCAGAAGCAGATTTGGAACTGCATAAGGGACAGAGGCACAGAAGAGGACAGGAAGATGAGGGAAAGTTCAGAACTTCTTGGAAACTAGTTAAATGGTTGTGGTCAAAATGCTGACAGTGAAGCCCAGGCTGATGAGGTCTCAGATGGAAACTTATTGGGAACTGGCGCAAAGGTCACCTGTGTTGTGCCTTATCAAAGAACTTGGCTGCATTGTTTCCCTACCCTAGGGATCTGTGAAAGCTTGAACTTCAGAGTGATAATTTAAGGTATCTGGTGGAAGACATTTCTAGGCAACAGTATTCAAGATGTAACCCTGGCTGCTTGTAAAAGCTGACACTCAGATGCAGTAGCAAAGAAATGATCAATGTGGAACTTATATTTGAACAGGAAGCATAATATGAAAGTTTAGAAAATTGGCAGCCTAGCCATGTGGCAGAGAAAGATAAGGCTTTTTTGGGAGAATAATTCAAGTAGGCTTTATAGCAATCGCTTGCTAGAGAAATTTGCATAACAAAAAGGGAGCCAAGTGCTAATAGCCAAGACAATGGGAAAAAGACCTTGAAGGCATTCCAGAAATCTAAGACACAGGCCCTCTAGTTACAGGCCCTGAGGCCTAGGAAGACTAAAAGATTTTATGGGTCAGGCCCAGGGACCTGCTGCCCTGCACAGTCTTGGGCCACTGCTCTCTGCATCCCAGCTGCTTCAGTTCTAGCCGGGGCTTTAAAAGGCCCAGGTACAGCTTGAGCTGCCACTTTGGAGAATGCAAGCTATAAAATTTGGCAGCTTCCTCATGGTGTTAAGCCTGTAGGTGCACAGAATGCAAGAGTAAAGAATGTTTTGCAGCCTCTGCTTAGATTTGAGGATGTATGAAAAAGCCAGGCTGCCCAAGCAGACGCCTGCTGCAGGGGCAGAGCCCTCATAGATAACCTTTATTAGGGTAGTAAAGAGGGAAAATGTAGGGTAAGAGCCCCCACACAGAGTACCCACTGGGGCACTGCCTAGTCGAGCTGTGAGAAGGGACCACTGCCCTCCAGACCCGAGAATGGTAGATCTACTGGCAGTCTGCACCCTGAACCTGAAAAAGCCACAGGCATTCAATAACCCGTGAGAGCAGCTGTGGGGGCAGAACCCCACAAAGCCACAGGAGTGAAGCTACCCAAGGCGTTTGGTGCCCATCCTTTGCATCAGTGTACCCTAGATGTGGGACATAAAGTCAAAGGAGGTTATTTTGGAGCTTTAAGATTTAGTGACTGCTCTGCCAGGTTTGAACTTGCATTGGGCCTTCAGTTCTTTTCTTTTGGCTGATTTCTCCCTTTTGGAGTGGCAATGTTAACCCAATGCCTATACTCCCATTGTATTTTGGAAGTAACTTGTTTTTGACCTTACAGGCTCATAGGCTGAAGAGACTTGCCTTGTTTTAGATGAGACTTTGGACTTTTGAGTTAATGCTGGAATGAGTTAAGATTTTTGGGTACTGTTGGGAAAGCATGATTGTATTTTGCAATGTGAGAAGAAGAAGATTTGGGAGGGGTCAGGGGTGAAATGATATAGTTTGGATATTTGTCCCTGTCCAAATCTCATGTTGAAATGTAATCTTCCAGTGTTGGAGGTGGGGCCTGGGGGGAAGTGGTTGGATCATGAAGGCAGAGCCCTCATTAATGACTTGGGCCATCCCTTGGTGATAAGTAAGCTCTCACTCTGGGTTAACATAAAATTTGGTTGTTTAAAAGGGTGTGGCACCTCCCTTCCACTTTCTGTCACTTGCTTCTTCTTTCACCATGTGATGTGCCTGCTCCCCCTTTGCCTCCTGCCATGATTGCAAGCTTCCTGAGGCCTTCCTAGAAGCTGAGCAAATACCAACACCATGCTCTCTGTAAAGCCTGCAGAACCATTAGCCAATTAAACCTCTTTTTTCCTAAATTACCCAGGTTCAGATATTTATTTATAGTAATGCAAGAATGACCTCATATACTACATAACCATGCTGCTCTGCCATCCTACTACTAGATGTTTATCATAGAGAAATAAAATTCTATATCCAAACAAATACTTGTATATAAATGTTCATAGCAGATGTATTTATAATAGCTAAATACTGAAAACAATACAAATACCCACCAAGAGATGAATGAACAAATCATATTATAGTCCTACTATGGAGGACTACTATTCAACAACACAAAGGAACAGATTATTAATACATCTAACAACATGAATGAATCTCAGAATAATTATGTGGAATAAAAAATGTTAGTTGAAAAATAGCATGCACTCTATATAATTTCATTTATGTAAAATTCTAGAAAATTGCAATCTAACCTATAGTGACAAAAATCACGTAAATGATTGCCTGGGAATTGGTGGCAAGAAGGAATTACAAAAAAAGCATGACGAACTTTTGAGAGAGATAGATATGTTTTTTAGTTCGAATTGTAATGGTTTAAAAAACTTATGCATATGTCAAAACTCATCAAATTTTACACTTTAAATATATGCAGTTTATTGTACACCAATTAGATCTCAAAAAAGCTGAAAAAACATGTAATTATTTGAAACAAAAGTCATGACACTATATAACATGAGGCTATTATTTATGTAGATATATTTGACAATAGCACAAAAGCCAAGGGGGTGTATATGTAACTATACTGCTCCAAGGTCCTACATTTTAAGTGAAGTAGGACAATATTAACTTTAGATAGTATTTTGATAATTTAAGAATGCATTTTGTAAGCATTAAAGCGGCCTCAAAAAATACAAAAGTGGTATAGGTAAACAGCCAATAGAGGAATTAAAATAGAATGACAAAAATATTCAATTAACCAAAAGAAGACAGGAAAGTATAACTGAAAAACAAAGAACAGATGGGATAAATCTCTAAACAAATAGAAACTAGTAGAAATAAGATTAACCATATCAGTAATTACTTTAAACGTAAATGAAGTAACACTCCCAATTAAAGTGAAGAGATTGTCATCCTGAATAAAAAAAACAAGACTCAACTACAGGTTGTTTACAAAAAGTATGCTTTATAAGAACATGAACTAGTTATATGTAAAATGATGAGAAAAAATACCATGTGAACCATAAGCATAGGAAATCTGAAGTGTCTATATTAAGATCGGACAAAATAGAACTCAAAAAAAGGAGAATTATCATAGTTACAAGGGAACATTTTATATTAAAGGAAAAACTTAATAAAAGTATATTTGCTCAACAATTTAAAAATGGATACTGCAAAAATCAATAACATTAAAGGGAGAAATAGATAATCCTAAAATTATATTTTAATATCCTCTCCAGTAATTAACAGAACTAAATAAAATATCAATAAAGACATAAAATTAGGGTGAGCAAAATTTTTCTATAAAAGGCAAGTCAGTATTGTAGGATTTTCAGACCAATGTAGTCTGTCGCGTATTCTTTATTTTGTTTTATGTTTTGTTTTTTTACAACCCTTAAAATGTAGAAACCATTCTAAGTTCATAGAATGTATAAAAACATGCTACACACCAGATTTAATCCACAGGCTACAGTTAGCTGACTCGATACAGAAGATCTGAATAATACTATTAGCCACCTTGATCTGAGATTTTTTTTTAACTGCAGATATACATTCTTCTCAAGTATACATGGAATGTTCACCAAGATAGACCACATTCTGGACCATAAAACAAGTCTCAATACATTGCAAAAGATCATACAGAGTATGTCCTCAGACCATAGTTTTTTAAATTAGAAATCAGTAATTTTAAGATACCTAGAAAAGTCCCAAACATTTGGAAATTAAACAACACTTTTCTAAATAACCCTACTTTGACCTACTGATGGCTCAAAGTAGGAATTATAGTAAATATTAGAACATTTTAAATTAAGTGATAAAATACAACATATCTAAATACAACACACTTAAAGCAGTGCTTAGGGAAATTTAATCTTTAATTGCTTACGTGAAAAAAGAAGAAAGAAAATGATTTAAAGAACAAGGAAAATATAAATAATGGGTAGGTAAAGGATATATGGAGTTCTTTATGCTATTCTTATCACTTTTCTGTTACTTAAAATTAAAAAGAAAATGGAAAGTTCACAAAAAATCTCTTAATTTAGTTAGTCACATGTGAGGGTGAGAAGCAAAAACAGATAAACAAAATTGGCTCAAGGTAGCAGACTATTCCTCTTTCTATTAGAAATCCCTAGAAATGAGCCCCCCACCCCCCATAACAAATATGTACAAAGTTTTGTTAAACCACTGAGGATGACAGCAAACAAGAAAATTTCTTGTAACTAATAAAAGATAGAAATCATATTGGATGATATATACTGGGATAAGAATACAGAAAACCACAGTTAAAACAGTGATGCTCTAAATACAAAATTCTCAGATCTGAAGAAGAATAATTAACTAATTAAATAATTCCAGAATCAGAAATTAACTAAAGAATAACTTCCCAAAGAGTAGGCTGGGTAGGTTAATTCCTCCTCTTCCTTGGCCTATATCAAGGTATAGGTTAGAAAGCTATTTCCCTCTGCATTAGTGGTTTGTTAACATTGCCTGCACATGAAATCATCTGAGGCACTGAGGAGTTTTAAACATTATTCAGCCTAGATTCTAATTTAACTGGTCAGACATGAAACCTGAGCATTAGACTTATGTTTGGTATTAAAGAAATAGCATAAACAGGAGGGAAATAAACTCGCCTTATAAAGCTTATTAATGTAGAGTAACTGAGGACTTTGGTCCTGGCACAAGAATTTGGCATGTGGCTCAAAGGAACAGAAAAGAATATTAAAATGTAAATGAACTGGTATTTCAAGTAGGCTATAAGTGGACTATTTAATAAACGGATCATTTGGAAAAAAAAAAAAACCCCATCATATTGGAATACAACTATGCTGCTTATAACAAAGAGTTAAATTAAATATGGAAATTTTAAAATACTAGAAAAAATGTAGGTACTTTTATAATCTTAGTTAAGTCTTGACAAATACACCACAAAACTGAAACCCTAAAGAAAACATAATTTAAATGAACAAAATAAAAAATGTAAATTTATCTATTGAGACAACACATGATTAATAGCAATACAAGTAAAAGTGAGAATATCTGTAGTATACATAAAGACAAAAAGGATAAAAATTTTAAAAAATCATTATTTTATAACAGGCAAATGGAAAAGGACTTAAGTGTGTACCACTATAACATCTATAAATCAAATGTTATTAAAATAACATTTAAAAATAAATAAGTAAATCATTAGAAAATTCTGCCTAATAAATAACTTAATTGATTTTTGCTACCTATTCCATTTTGCAGTATACAAAAACTTTACTTACTAGTTGTTATACGTTCTTGACTGTCTGCAATTCTTTCCTTTACTGATTTTGCATGTGCTTTTTTGCTACCATGAATGGTGGTTGTGGAGAGTTCTTTCAGTTTCCAGTGGGTCCAAAAGCCTTTTTGAGGTTTTAAACCTGTTAATATAAAATACATATTTAGCCAAATAAATTCGGATTTTGAAAATACCTTTTACTTTGTCAAAGCATTTTTATGATAATTATACATTTCATCCTCACAACAAAAAAGTTCCTTTTTTGTTCCTTTTAAGCTGTGTAGGATTAGATAAGTCATTTAACCACTCTAAACATCTGTATCCTCAGCAATACAAATAAGAATAATATAAATTATTTTTAAATATATGTTAAAGTATGATAAATGGGAAAGCACTACACAAATATGAACTAATATTATTATTATTATTATTATGTTAATAACTATGACTATAAACTACCATGCTCATAAATATAGCCAATATTTTCTCAGTGGTGAGTGTTCAATGAGGATTATTCACTAGACTGGGCCATCAAATTATAATTTTCTAAATGTTTTTAGATACAGTTATCACTTATTCAGCAGAAGACTTCAGTTTGATTCACTTGAGTGCTTCTAGATAGATTGCCTATGTTTTAAAATATTGTGCATTAAGAGAAAAATTGAAGTATAGCAAGGCCAACAGATCAGCAGATTGAGTTTGTAAAGATGGTTTATTACTCACAGTTCTCAAGAGTAGGGGGATGTCATGCCACAGGGGGCCGCATGGGCAAGCCCTGGGGCCAGTCAGGAGACAGAGAAAGAGGGGATACCTGTGGGTAAGAGTCTTTATTGTGCTTTCCTTAGGAAGGAAGAGGCAAGGCAAGAAGGCCTATGGTTGACTAGTTTTAATAATTTCAGCAGGCTTAAATGCATAGGAGCTATGCCTAGTCTGGTACCTAGTCCCAGAGCCAAATAAAGTAAGAGCCAAATAAAGGAAATGGTTGTGTGTGACCTCTGAACTGGTTGGTTTAAAAATCAAAAAGCATTTAAAAAACATGCTCATGGGCAAGTTGCCTCTAGGAATTAACTAACCCAAAGAAGTGCGGTCCTTCTAGGGTCAACAAGGTCCCAGATGTCCAAGTATCAGAATATAGAAAATAAAATACATGGTTAATACTGTCCAGTATTGAATAAACCCTACTTGGTCCTGATATATAAAGAAAGAGAGGGCGTACTATGTACCAAACTATCTGCTGGACACAAGGGGCACAAAATTCATTTAAATCTAGTCCCTGTCTGCCATCAAGGCAGATGTGAAATTATTTAGCATAGTGCCTGATCCACAATAAGCACTTAATATAAGTTACTTTTACTGTTACTTTTTTTGTTGTTGTTCTTGCAAATTAGCCACTGGTTGATATCTGACTACATTCCAACATTATTTACAAGTTTTAATTCATACTGGTCACAAAACATGAATTGCTCCAAAGAATGACATTAATATAGAGCCTCAACACTTGAAATTTATATTTTCACATTGCCAATTTTTAAAAACTAAACTCTAGTAGGATCTATTCAAGTATTTCCTAGGAAATCGTTATCCTACAGGATTTAGAAACAAATGGCATATAAAATAAGGGAGCTAAAAACCTAAAATGTCTTTGCAATTATTTGGTAACTTACATATATTCTAATTTTCATTTTTCATTTTATAAAATTTATACAGACATATAATTTAAAGAGTGAAACTATATGTCAAACTATTTGTTTAATTTCCAAAGTCTCATTGTTCCTCACATATCCCCAAGACTGCATCTTGCTTTCCAGAATCAACTATCTTTATTTGGGACCCATAACCACAGCAGACAAAAAAAGGGCTGTATTGTTAGATTTTGATGTGTTAATTTTAGGCATTATCTATTGACGTCCAACTAGGGAAGATAAAAGATTTAACGATCTTTCACTATCCTATCTCATTATCACCACATACAAACTAACTTCCTATTCTTTACATAATATCAAATGTTATAATTTTCATTGTGTGAATATCAGCATTTATATTATTATAATTACATAAAATATTGTTGACAGCTAAACTAGTTCTTTTTGAATATACAGAATAATGTGGAGAATTGAGAGTTTAAAAATGAATCTGCTATACTTATTTTCTTAAGAAAATTTCTTTATCTGAAGTTAGTAATTGTTGGATGTTTTTGTTTTCTTATGTTCTATGTACTTGTAATTAACTCCAAACTACTCCCCCCCATTATTGTCTAAATTGCTTTTGAATATATTCAGATGCATCAGAGATTCTTTCAGTTTAATATTCTTGGAGACATGTCTCCCAAAGCCTGCCAATGTGCTCAAATCTGAACAAATTTTTTCATTAGGCTTGTGCAGTTATCATCTAGGGAGCTCCCTTCACCATTATTTTGGGGATTCAATTTACATGTCCCATGTGTTTAAGCCTCCATTCCTTGACTCTCATCTTAACCTCTTCGTTAATTTGTGCCTTATTTTGGTGGTTTTTTCCTCCAATAACTTGATGAGAAAAGATGTATATAAGTTAACAATGTCTTTAGTTCATCCTTACACTTACCTGACAAATTGGTTGGGTCTAGGGTCCTAGGTTATAAATAGTTCTCCCTTAGAATTTGCAAGACATTGTTCCATTCTCTTCCTTCTTTCAAAGTTGCTGATAAGAGGGACGATACAATTCTGTTTCTTAATCCTTCTGTTCTCTGAAAGTTTTTTTCAGCATTTTCTTTTTGTTCTCTGGGTTCTGAGGACTCACAACAATTTACTGTGGCATACAGCAATTTTTATCCATTGTCCTAAGCACTAGATAATCTCTTTCAAACTGGAAACTCAAGATTTCCAAGCATGGAAAACTTCTTGAAATAATTATTTGATTATTTCTTACTTTGCTTTCTCTCTGTTTTCTCTATTTGAATATAATATAGAGAATTGAGATGTCAAAAACAAAAAGGCTTCTAAAGGGTTAGTTTCTTCCCATTTGAGATGGATGCTTAAATAGATCACTGGTCTTCAGTCTTTATACTTTTTTGAAAATACACATTAAAGGCCATAAATTACCTTCCAAGAACCTTAGCTGTCATCTTATATATTTTGAGACATAGTATTTATTCTTGTCAACTTGTTCAAAACTAGTTTCCATTTCTCTAATTTCCATTATGATTTCTTCTTTGAAGATTGAGTTAGTAGGCACATATTTCTTATTTTATTTTTTCATTAACTTTTAAGTTCCAGGGAACATGTGTGGATGTGCAGGTTTGTTACATAGGTAAACATGTACTATGGTGATTTGCTGCACAGATCCCCGTCACCTAGGTACTAAGCCCAGCATCCATTAGCTATTCTTCCTGATGCTCTCCCTCCCTCTGCATCCCCCAAAGGCCCTAGTGTGTGTTGTTCCCCTGCATATGTCCGTGTGTTCTCATTGTTCAGCTCCCACTTATAAGTGAGAACACGCAGTGTTTGGTTTTCTGTTCCTGGGTTAGTTTGCTGAGGAAAATATCTTCCAGGTCCATCCATATCCTTGCAAAGGACATGATCTCATTCCTTTTTGTGGTTGCATAGTATTCCATGGTGTATATGTACCGCATATTCTTTATCTGGCCTATCATTGATGGGCATTTGGGTTGATTCTATGTCTTTGCTATTGTGAATAGTACTGTAATGAACATACACGTACATGTCTTTATAACAGAATGATTTATATTTCTTTGGGTATATACCCAGTGATTGCAATGCCTCTCCAGCAAGGGAACAGAACTGGGTGGAGGCTGAGATAGATGAGCATGTTATTAGGCACATATTTCTTTTTATTATTATTATTATACTTTCAGTTCTGGGGTACATGTGCAGAACGTGCGTGTTTGTTACATAGTTATACACATATTTTTAATTTTCAACTTACATAAAGACATTTCCTATTTTTGGGTCATAGTTTCTAATGTACTGCATTGCATTCAATGAACAACTCCATATGATTTAAATCTCTTGAAAGCTGGAAGTATTTGATTTTTGACTGAATGTAAAAATAATTTTTATAAATAATTTGTGTTTGAAAGTAATGTATATTTTTCAATTGTAGTGTTTGACGTGTATACATTACTTCATGCTTGTTAATCATGTTATTTAAATCGTTTATACCTGTCCTAGGTTTCATTTTTTGGCTTGCTTCTTCTATTAATTACTAAGAGTTCTACATTTCTTTCTGAACTATTTTTTGTCTTATCATTACCCACAATCTTCCAGAATTATTATGGCTATTCCAATAATTGAGATGATGTTCTTAGGTTCATACAAATTCTTTGATGAGGTGCCTATTCAAATATTTATTTTTAAAATTATTTATTTAACTTTACATTCTGGGATACATGTGCAGAATGTACAGGTTTGTTACATAGGTATCCATGTGCCATGGTCGTTTGCTGCACCTATGAACCTGTCACCTAGGTTTTAAGCCCTGCATGCATTAGCAATTTGTCCTGATGCTCTCCCCTCTCTCACCTCACCCCTTACTCCCTCAACAGGCCCTGGTGTGTGTGTTTCTCATCCCTGTGTTCATGTGTTCTCATTGTTCAACTCCCACTTAGGAGTGAGAACATGAGGTGTTTGGTTTTCTGTTCCTGTGTTAGTTTGTTGAGGATGATGGCTTCTAGCTTCATCCATGTCCCCGCGGAGGACATGATCTGATTCTTTTTTGTGGCTGCATAGTATTCCACTGTGTATACGTAACACATTTTCTTTATCCAGTCTATCATTGATGGGAATTTGGGCTGGTTTCACGTCTTTGATACTGTGAATAGTGCTACAATAAACATACATGTGCATCTATCTTTATAATATAATGATTTATATTCCTTTGGGTATATACCTAGCAATGGAATTGCTGGATCAAATGGTATTTCTGGTTCCAGATCCTTGAGGAATTGCCACGCTGTCTTCCACGGTGGTTGAATTAATTTACATTCCCACCAACAAGGTTAAAGTGTACCTACTTCTCCACAGCCTCACCAACATCTGTTGTTTCTTGACTTTTTAATAACCACCATTCTGACTGGTGTGAGATGGTATCTTACTGTGGCTTTGATTTGCATTTCTCTAATGATCAGTGATATTGAGCTTTTTTTGATTATTTGTTGGCCACATAAATATCTTCTTTTGAGAAGTGTCTGTTCATATATATTTGCCCACTTTTTGATGGGGTTGTTTTTTCTTGTAAATTTGTTTAAGTTCCTTGTATATTCTGGATATTAAACCTTTGTCAGATGGGTAGCTTGCAAAACTTTTCTCCCATTCTGTAGGTTGCCTGTTTGCTCCGATGATCTCTTGCTGTGCAGAAGTTCTTTAGTTTAATTAGATCCCATTTGTCAATTTCAGTTTTTGTTGCAATTGCTTTTGGCAATTTCATCATTAAATCTTCACCCATGCCTGTGTCCTGTATGGTATTACCTAGGTTTTCTTCTAGGGTTTTTCATGGTTTTTTGGTTTTACATTTAAGTCTTTAATCCATCTTGAGTTAATTTTTATATAAGGTATAAGGAAGGGGTCCAGTTTTAGTTTTCTGCATATGGCTAGCCAGTTTCCCCAGCACCTTATTAAATAGGTAATCCTTTCCCCATTGCTTGTTTTTGTCAGGTTTGCCAAAGATCAAATAGTTGTAGATGTGTGGTCTTATTTCTGAGGTTTCTATTCTGTTCCATTGGTCTGTATGTCTCTTTTGGTATCAGTACCTTGCTGTTTTAGTTACTGTAATCTTGTAGGATAGTTTGAAGTCATGTAGTGTGATGCCTCCAGCTTTGTTCTTTTTGCTTAGGATGGTCTTGGCTATGTGGGCTCTTTTTTTGGTTCCATCTGAATTTTAAAGTAGTTTTTGCTAATTCTGTGAAGAATGTCAATGGTAGTTTGATGGAAATAGAATTGAATTTACAAATTACTTTGGGCAGTATGGCCATTTTCATGATATTGTTTCTTCCTATCCATGAGGATGGAATGTTTTCCCATTTGTTTGTGTCCTCTCTTATTTCCTTGAGCAGTGGTTTGTAGTTCTCCTTGAAGAGGTCTTTCATGTCCCTTGTTAGCTGTATTCCTAAGTATTTTACTCTCTTTGTAGCAATTGTGAATGGGAGCTTATTCATGATTTGGCTCTTTGCTTGTCTATTGTTAGCGTACAGGAATGCTTGTGACGTTTGTACATTGATTTTGTGTTCTAAGACTTTGCTGAAGTTACTTATCAGCTTAAGGAGTTTTGGGGCTGAGATGATGGTGTTTTCTAAATATAGGGTCATGTCATCTGCAAACAGACATAATATGACTTCCTCTCTTCCTGTTCCATTTAAATATTTCACCCATTTTTAAATTGAGATGTTTGATTTCTTTTCAGTGAATTTTGAGTTCTTCATATGTCTCGATAAAAATCTTTTATTATAAATATGACATGCCAGTGTTTTCTTCCAGGCTGTGAATTTTCTTTTCATTTCTATTACTAGTGTCTTCTGAGTAACAGAAGTTCTTAATTTTCATTAAATCCAGTTTGTCAAGATTTTTATTTTATGTATTATGCTTTTGGTGTCTTAGCTAAGAAATTGTGCCTAACCTAATGTCACAAAAATTTCTTTCATGCTTTCTTCTAAAAGTTTTATAGTTTTAAGTTTTACACTTAGGGTTACAATCCATTTCAGTTAATTTTTTCATAGGTTAGAAGAATTGAATCAAAGTTTATTTTTCAACTTATGGATATCCAGGAGCTCCAGGACAATGTTTTGAAAAGACTACTCTTTTCCATTTAGGAAGATCTCAGCCATTACCTTCTCAAATATTTCCTTTATAATATATTCTCTCTTTTCTCCTTTAGGGATTCCAATTACATATATGCCTGACAGTTTGAGGTTGTCTTACAGCCCTTGAATGCTCTGTTTTGTGTTTTTCGCTCTTTTTTCTCTTTGTGTTTCAGTTTGGGTAATTTCTCTGATCTATGTTCAAGTTACTTTCCTTGGGTGTGAAAAGTTTATTTGATAAGTTTGTCAGTGACATTCTTCATCTCTGTTCATGTGGTTTTCATTTGATCCTTTCTTAGAGTTTTCAATGTCTCCGCTGAAATTACACATCCAATCATGAATGTTACGTACCTTTTCCACTAAAACCTTTCACATATTAATTATCGTTATTTCAAATTTCCTGTCTGATATTCCAATATCTGAGCCTTACCTGAAACTGATTCTGTTGATAGCTTTTTTGCTTGACAGTGTTTTCTTTTTCTATGGCTTTTTTGCATACCTTATAATTTTTGTTGAAGACCAAATATACTAGGTAGTGTAGTAAAGATGAGGTAAGTAGTTTTCATGCCTCAAAATGGGCTTCTTCTTTTGCTCAAATTTAGTGTGAGAAATTGACCAAATCTAGTCTAGAATGAACTGTGTTTATGTTTTCTTGTTGCTATTATTACTTTTAGTACTGCATATGCTTCAAATTCCTCTTAGAATGAGAACTATTTTTCCAGAAGTGTTTTGTTGTGTTTGTCTGTTTGTCTATCAACTTTAGATCCTCTCTTTGTGCCTTCTTCTCAAAAACAGTATTTTTGTACACTACTTTCCCCTCTCTCAGAAATAAACTGCTGATATTTGTTAGTTGATGTTTGTTAGATGGGTGGCAGTGGGATATCCTCCGTTGCCCTGAATCAGCTCAGTGATGGGCTACGTTCCTGTGTCTTGGAATGGGGTCTTCTCAATGATCCAGACTTGTCCCAGCTGTAGCACACCTCTAATATTTTGGACCTAGTATGTAGTCCTGGCCTCACAAGTAAAGGGTTTTTTTCTCTGCTTCTTTCTTGTAGGTAAATCAGGTCTTCACCAGTTCTTTAAGGACAACAGGGTTTGCTGTCCCCATGCCACGACTTAAAAAAATTTTTTATTGTTATTTTTTACATAGAGTAGGGGCTGTATCCCTTTTCTTCAGTGACTGCTCTTCCATTCTCCCAGACATTCTCGGGATTGTCACACTATTCCTAAGCTTTCTTATGAGGTCCATGCTGTAAAAACATAAATGTAGGGCAATTTCTCTTTTATCCGCACACTAACCTATGCTCAGCTTCTAGCAATTCACTAAAAATTTCTGCTAAATTGTTCTTACTTGATTTTATGGCAAAGTACTGCATCTCCTCCAGGTAAACAAGGCTTGCATCCCCTCTCTGCTTGGAGGCTACTTTTTTAAAATAGATTTTGGATTGGTGCCTACAACTCTGATGGGTTCAGGAAAGGTTTTGAAATTGCAGATAGTTCAGTGTTTTTTGGTAGAAGTGAGGGAGCAATATATTTTTAGATTTCTAAATCCTAGGCAGAAGCCATAAGTAACGGCACAGGTTTTAATCTTGCTTTTTGTAAGGCTAGGATGTGGAATTCAGTCATAAAGCTTGTGACATAGTCTAGCCAGTTATACAAAACCTTAAGGTGTCTCTGTGGTGGGCAGAGGTAGCCTTCAAAGTCACCCATGTTCTAATCCCCCAAAAATATGAATATGTCTTGTTATATGGTGAAGGGGACTTAAGGGAGAAGACAGAATTAAGTTTGCTAATTGGCTGACCATAAAATAGGGTGATTATCTTGTTCAGGCAGGCTCAATGAATTCACAAGAATCCTTAAATATGGAAGACAGAGGCAAGGCAGTCAGTGTCAAAGTGATGTGATATGAGATCAGACACTTACGGCTTTGAAAATGGAAAAGGGCTATGAGGCAAATACAGGGAGTTTTTAGAAGCTACAAAGAAACAGATTCTCCCCTAAAGCCTCTAAAGGAACACATCTCTGTCAATATCTTGATTTTACTCCAGTTGGACTTCTAACTTCCATAACTGTAAGATGTACATTTGTGTTGTTATAAATCACTAAATGGCAACTTGTTACAGCAGAAATAGAAAACTAATACAGCCTCTCATGATCCTTTTTTTTTTCTTATTGTGTATAAGTCACTTACGCAACGAAAATTTTAGTTGTGAAAAAATGAACAAAAACTAAAGCCAGTTGTTAATGAAATTAATGGAACTCAGTATACTGTAAAGAGTCTAAGATAATGATTACTTCATCCTGAAGAAGACTATATGATACATTAAAGAGAACACTGAATATAGTATTTTAGATCTATAATACAAACATTTCGGCAACAAAGAAATAAGAAAAATATGTTTTACAAAATTCTTTCAACAAATGCTTTTGCCAGTGCAAAATAGTCACAAATGAAGATAAAAATCTATTAGAGTCACATATATAAGTTGAGAAAATCATTTATGAGAATTAGACACAGAAAACATGTGATTCTTGATGGATATAAACTGTTAGAGAAAGCAGTGTAAGAGAAATCTATACAAACACATTAATGATTAAATAAATCATAGAGGCTTTACTGCAGCTACTATTGCCTTTGTTTTCAATTTAACTTTTCATTAATTCATATAAATATTCAAAAATGAACAAATCATAAATGTATAGTTCAATTAATTTTTTACAAATTTAAAATATAGTGCTCACATAACCAGCACACCTAAGAGTCCTCTGTTCTAGTTACTACCCATTCCAAGGGTAACTATTAGTCTCACTACTAACACAATACATTAGTTTTATAGATGTTGACCTTCATACAAATAGACTCATACAGCATCTACTCACTTGTGTCTGGCTCTTTCTTTTTGTTTAACTAAGTTTGTGTGACTTATCCATATTGTTGTATATAGATATAATTTGTTCACTCTTATTTCTGATAATATTTCATTGTATGAATATTCTGCAATTTATGTAAACTTCACATTACTGATGGACATTTTTAAAGTTTCTGTCTTGATGATTATAGATAGGCCTGATAGGAACATTTTGCAATTTTTTTAGTGTACAGAAATGTGCACATTTCTGTAGGGCATGTACCTGGGAGTCACATATTCTGTGCCAAAAGTATGCATATGCTTGGCTTTAGTAGATATTGGCAATTGTCCAAAATTATTGTATTAACTTACACTCTCACCAGCATGGTTATCTTTTATCTCAAAAAATATAGGTTTGTGTTTTCATAGGTTTTTAGGATGGCTGCCTATGGATGTTGAATGCCAGCATTCCTCAGAAAAATTAAAGTTACAGGTTGATGATCATGACCTGAGTGAAAAGCTAAGGGAATTATGCTCAAAACTGCTGGAGAACACTGTATTAGTTCATTTGATACGGCTATGAAGAAAATACCCAAGACTGGGTAATTTATAAAGAAAAAAGAGGTTTAATGGACTCACAGTTTCACATGGCTGGGAGGCCTCACAATCATGGCAGAAGGCAAAGGAGGAGCAAAAGTAGGTCTTACATGGCAGCAGGCAAGAATTATCATGTTTAGGGGAACGGCCCTTTATAAAACCTTCAGATCTCGGGAGACTTATTCACTATCATGAGAACAGCACGGAAAAAAACCACCCCCATGATTCAATTATTTTCCACCAGGTCCCTCCCATGACACATGGGGATTATGGGCTACAATTCAAGATGAGATTTGGGTGGGGACACAGCCAAACCATATCATTCCACACCTGGCCCCTCCCAAAACTCATGTCCTGACATTTCAAAATACAATCATGCCCTTGCAACAGTTCCCCCAAGTCTCAACTCATTCTGCCATTAATTCAAAAGTCTACAGTCCAAAATCTCATCTGAGACAAAGCAAGTCCCTTCTGACTATGAGCCTGTAATATCACAAGCAAGTTAATTACTTCCTAGATAAAATGGGGGTACAGATATTGGGTAAATACATCTGTTCCAAATGGGAGAAATTGGGCAAAATGAAGGGGCTACAGGCCCCATGCAACTCTGAAATCCAGCAGGACCGTCAAATCTTAAAGCTTCAAAATGATCTCTTACGGCTCCATGTCTCACATCTAGGTCATGCTGGTGCAAGAGATGGGCTCCCATGGCCTTGGGCAGCTCCACCCCTGTGGCTTTGCAGGGTACAGCTTCCCTCTTGGCTGCTTTCATGGGCTGGCATTGAGTGTCTATGGCTTTTATAGGCACATGGTGCAAGCTGTCAGTGGAGCTACCATTCTGGGGTCTGGAGGACAGTGACCCTCTTCTCACAGCTCCACTAGGCAGTACCCCAGTGGGGACTCTGTGTGGGGACTCTCACCGCACATTTCCCTTTCACACTGCCCTTGCAGAGGTTCTCCATGAGGGTTCCACCCCTGCAGCACACCTCTGCCTGGATATCCAGGCATTTCCATACATCCTCTAAAATCTAGGCAGAGGGTACCAAACCCCAATGCTTAACTTCTGTGCACCCGCAGGCCCAACACCGTGTGTAAGCCACCAAGGATTGCACCCTCTGAAGCAACAACCTAAGCTGTACATTGCATGTTGGCCCCCTTTTAGCCATGGCTGGGACACAGGGCACCAAGTTCCAAGACTGCACAAAGCAGCAAGGCACTGGACCCAGTCCACGAAACCACTTTTTCTTCCTAGGCCTCCCAGCTTGTGATGAGAGGGGTGCTATGAAGACCTCTGACACGCCCTGGAGATGTTTTCCCCATTGTCTTGGCAATTAACACTTGGCTCCTCATTACTTATGCAATTCCTGCAGCTGGCTTCAATTTCTCCTCAGAAAATGGGTTTTTTTTTTTCTGTTGCATTATTGAGCTGCAAATTTTCTGAACATAAGTTCCAATTCCAAGCCATATATTTGTGACTACATAAAGCCGAATGTTTTTAAGAGCACCCAAGTCACATCTTGAATGCTTTGCTGCTTAGAAATTTCTTCTGCCAGATACTCTAAATCATCTCTCTCAAGTTAAAAGTTCCACAGGTATCTAAGGTAGGGGGAAAATACCATCAGTCTCTTTGCTAAAGCATAGCAAGAAACACTTTTGCTCCAGTTCCCAATAAATTCCTCATCTCCGTCTGAGACCACCTCATTCTGGACTTTATTGTCCATATCACTATCAGCATCAAAATGCTGATAGTCAAAGCCATTCAACAAATCTCTGGGAATTCCAAACTTTCCCACATCTTCCTGTCTTCTGAGCCCTCCAAGTCTCTAGGAAGTTCCAAACTTTTCCATATGTTTATGTTTTCTTCTGAGCCCTCCAAACTGTTCTAACCTCTCTGCCTGTTATCCAGTTCCAAAGTCGCTTCCACATTTTTGGGTATCTTAATAGTAGTACCCTGCTCTCCTGGTGCCAATTTACTGTATTAGTCTGTTGTCATACTGCTGTGAAGAAATACCTGAGACTGGGTAAATTATAAAGAAAAAGGTTTAATAAATTCATAGTTTTACACAGCTGGGGAGACCTCATAATCATGGTGGAAGGCAAAGGAGGAGCAAAGGCACATCTTACATGGTGGCTGGCAAGAGACAGCATGGGCAAGGGGATTTGCCCTTTTTTAAACCATCAGATCTTGAGAGACTTATTTACTATCATGAGAACAGCATGGGAAAAACTCATCCCCATGATTCAATTACCTCCCACCAAGTCCCTTCCATGACATGTGGGAGCTACAATTCAAGATGAGATTTGGGTGGGGACACAGCCAAACTGTATCAAACCCCCAGGAAGAAGCTGGGCTGCAGGAAAAGGAAGACAGCAAGAGTCTGGTGAAGATTGATGCCTGGAGAACTTGAAGTCCCACTGAAAAGATAGGTGGAAATATTACTTTGCTCCCCTCACCCCAAGGCAGACTGCTGAGCACTGAATTGTCAGAGTCCCTCTTCCCTTGTGAGCCCAAGCAATGCTGTTGGAGGTGACATGGGAACTTCCTGGGGGTGGAGCACAGGGCGGCCAGATTGTGCATGTGTGTTCACACTCCCCTCAAACCTGAATTGAGGTGGTGGGTGCCATATTGCTTGTACACTTGTTGTGGGACACTCTCTCACCCAGGGAATCTTAGCCCTGTGTTGTTGCATCACCAGATCACCTGGAAACATGCTCTGGAACACACTCTGACTTTGGCAATCACAGGGGACCAGCAAGACCCTAGGGAGCTGCGGGATTCCTGGAGACCTAGCCCTCAGCATGGGCTACCCCAAGGAAAAGGGGGAGTACAGCCCATTAAAGTGCCATTTGAAACAAAGGAAACATGGGTGTGTGGTGATCTCTGAAAGGGGCAATGTTGTTCCGCCTAGCAAAAGGACAGCACCAGTGGCTGAGAATGGACATGGAGAGGGGTTCATCTCTTACTCCCCTTGTCTACAGCTATGGATATAGCCAAGGATTTCCCCACTGGGAACTAAAGCAAAGGAACTTGGAGACAGCCTTTTCTATGCTATTTGTGTCAGTTACATCTCCCTGAAAGTGCACAAAGGGAGGGCTCATCTCCCCTTCCTGCAACAGAGTGCAGACCAGTTGCAGAGCTGTTCGGAGCTGAGGAGAGAGGTTCCTCCCCAAGCCATTTTGGGAGCTACCAGACGGGCATTTTCTGTGGACCTAGTCACATTGTGGTCTTGAGATAAAGAACAGAATCTATTTTAACTGAAGCTTGCAAGCCCTATGACAGGGGCCTGATAGGAAAGCAAATTATATTTCTACCTGCCAAAGATGAGGAGATGGTGCAGCCCCCACCCAATTTCTCCACCCCAGACCTCAGCACATTCAACCATGAACTCCCTCCACCACCCCTATCACGGCCGCATTTCCACTCATTATCAAGATACTGGAGGGTGATCTGGCTTCCACTCTTAAGCACCACCTACTGTACTTAGGACTGAACTGCACCACCAAATAACCTGCTGAAGCACACCATGCTAGGGCAGGAGATAAGCTTCCTAAGACGTCCACACTCTCAGCCCCACAGAAGACAGTGAGTCAGCTCACACACCCAATACACAGCTACAACAAGAGCCATTTGAGAAAATCATGTCCAAAAACTATCTATAAGCAAGGAACCCATAACAGTGTCTTAGTCCCTGAAGATCACCCAGGAACAAATCAAAATGATCATACACAACATACACTACAGTCAGACTCACAAAGGAGAAAAGAATAAAAAACTTAAAAGTACCATCTAAATGATAGCAAATTTAAAAATAAGAAGTGATAGCTTCTTCAGTTGAGAAGGATTCTGAGCAAAAACTCTGGAAGCAAATAAGACAAGAGCCTTTTGACATCCCCAAAGGAATCACACTAATTTCTCTAGTAATGTATATGAACCAAATGAAAACTCTAAAATGACACATAAAGAATTCAAAATATGGATTGTATGGAAGCTCAATAAGATTCAAGACAAAGTTGAAAAACAACACAGATAAAAAATTCAGCATATGAAAGATGAAATAGATATATTTTAAGGAACCAACAGAACTTCTAAAAATAAACTCTCTGAAACCATTTCAAAATACAGTTTAAAGCTTTAACAATAGACTAGACCAAGTAGAAGAAAAAAATTTCAGAGCTTGAAAACTAGTCTTCAAATTAACCCAATCATACAAAAAATAAAAAAGAAATAATTTTCTAAAATTATTGAAGTCTTTAAGAGATACGGGATTATGTAAAGCAACCAAACCTATGACATAAACATTTCTGAGGGAGAAGAAGAAAAAGCAATTTGAAAACATATTTGAGGGAATAATTCAGGAAAATTTCCCTGATCTTGCTACAGATGAACACATCCAAATACAAGAAATTCAAGGACACCTGGGAGATACTATACAAAACAATCTTCACTAAAGCAAACAGTAATCAGACTCTCCATCTCTACCCTCCATACAGTACTCAGACTCTCTTTTACTCTCTTCAATGTGAAAGAAAAAATCTTAAGAGCAGATGTAGAGAAGCAGCAAATCAACTATAAAGAAAATCTCATCAGACTAACAGCAGACTTCTAAGCAGAAACCTTGAAGCCAGAAGAGAAGCTAGAAGAGTGGGCCTAGGGTTAGTCTTCTTAAAGAAGTGTCTTCAAGACACTTACAGTGTTTAAAGAAGTGTCTTTAAACACAGACACTTCTTAAAGAAAACAAAAAGCCAGATGATATGGTTTGGCTTGGCCCATCCAAATCTCATCTTCAATGCCCACATGTTGTGGGAGGGTTGCAGTGGGAAGTAACTGAATCATCAGGGCAGGTTTTTCCCTGCTGTTCTTGGGATGCTGAATAAGTCTCACAAGATCTGATAGTTTTAAAAATGGGAGTTTTCCTGAATAAGCTCTCTCTTTGCCTGCTACCATCCATGTAAGACATGACTTGCTCCTCCCTGCCTTCCACCATGATTGTGAGGTCTCCCCAGCAATGTAGAACTCTAAGTCCATTAAATCTTTTTCCTGTATAAATTACCCAATCTCGCATATATCTTTATTAGCAGCACAAAAACAAACTAATTCAGTAAATTGTACCAGTATAGTGGGGCACTGCTAAAAAAAATAACAAAAAATGTGGAGGAGACTTTGGAATTGGGCAACAGGCAGAGGTTGGAACAATTTGGAGGGCCCAGAAGACAGGAAGATGTGAGGAAGTTTGGAACTTCCTAGAAATTTGTTGAATGGTTTTCACTATCAGCATTTTCATGCTGATAGTGATATGGAAAATGAAATCCAGTCTGAAGTGGTCTCAGATGGAGATGAGGAACTTGTTGGGAACTGGAGGAAAGGTGACTCTTGTTATATTTTAGCAAAGGGACTGGTGGCATTTTGGCCCTGCCCTAGAGATCTGTGGAACTTTGAACTTGAGAGACATGAATTAGGTTATTTGGCAGAAGAAATTTCTACGCAGCAAAGCATTCAAGATGTGACTTGGATGCTGTTAAAAGCATTCAGTTTCAAAGGGAAATAGAGCACAAAAGATCAAAAAATTTGCAGCCTGATGATGAAATACAAATGAAAATCCCATTTTCTAAAGAGAAATTCAAGGCAGTCGCAAAATTTGCATAAGTAACAGAGAGCTAAATGTTAATCCCCAAGACAATGGGGAAAATGTCTCCAGGGCACGTCAGAGGTCTTCATGGCAGCCCCTCCTATCACAGGCTTGGAGGCCTAGAAGGGAAAGATGGTTTTGTCAGCTGGGCCCAGTACTCTCTGCTCTGTGCAGCCTAGGGACTTGATTCCCTGTGTTCCAGCCACTCCAGTCATAGCATAAAGGGGCTCAGGTGGTTTGTTCAGGGGGTAGAAGTCCCAAGCCTTGGCAGCCTCCATGTAGTGTTGAGCCTGCAGGTGCACAGAAGTCAAGAATTGAGGTTTGGGAACCTCTGCCTAGATTTCATAGGATGTATGGAAATGCCTGGATGCCCAGGCAGAAGTTTGCTGTATGGGAGGGACCTTCATGGGGAACCTCTGCTAGGGCAGTGCAGAAGGAAAATGTGGGGTTAGAGCCCCCACAGAGTCCCTACTGGGGCACTGCCTAGTGGAACTATGAGAAGAGGGCCACTGTCCTCCAGTCTCTGGAATGGTAGATCCACTGACAGCCTTCACTGTGCACCTGGAAAAGCCACAGACACTCAACATCAGCTGGTGAAAGCAGCCTGGAGGAGGGATATACCCTGCAAAGCCACAGGTGTGGAGCTGCCCAAGGCCATGGAAGTCTACCTCTTGCATCAGTGTGACCTGGATGTGAGACACGGAGTCAAAGGAGATCAGTTTGGAGCTTTAAGATTTGACTCCGCCACTGGATTTCAGACTTGCATGGGGCCCGTAGCCCCTCTGTTTTGACCAATTTCTCCCATTTGGAATGGCTGTATTTACCCAATGCCTGTACTTCCATTGTATCTAGGAAGTAACTAACTTGCTTTTGATTTCACAGGCTCACAGGCAGAAGGGACTTGCCTTGTCTTGGATGAGACTTTGGATTGTGGACTTTTAGTTAATGCTGAAATGAGTTAAGACTTTGAGGGACTGTTGGGAAGGCATTATTGGTTTTGAAATGTGAGGACATGAGATTTGGGAGGGAATCGGGGTAAAATGATACGGTTTGGCTGTGTCCCCACCCAAATCTCATCTTGAATTTCCACATGGCGTGGGAAGGACCCAGTGGGAGGTAACTGAATCATGCGGGCAGGTTTTTCTCTGCTGTTCTTGGGATAGTGAATAAGTCTCATGAGATCTGATGGTTTTAAAAATGGGAGTTTCCCTGCAAAGCTCTCTCTTTGCCTGCTGCCATCCATGTAAGACATGACTTGTTCCTCCTTGCCTTCTGCCATGATTGTGAGGCCTCCAAAGCCATGTGGAACTGTAAGTCCTTTAAAACTTTTTCCTGTATGAATTACCCAATCTCGAATATGTCTTTATTAGCAGCATGAAAACAGACTAATAAACCAGCCAATCATTTTATATGCTGACAAATTGAGCTTCCTAAATGAAGGAGAAATGAAACACTAAGGTAATTTGTCACCATTAGACCAGTTCTACAGGACCTGCCTATGACAGACCCATCAAATGTGTACAGATACCTAGAGACTCAAAGTTAAAGGGTAGAGAAATATATATATATATATATATATATATATATATATATATATTTAAAATCAGCTTCTGTGTGATACTGGGCCCTGGGAGCAATTGAGTTTCTGACCGTGGGATGTCAAATACCCACGAAATCAGAGCTATTCTCCAGTTTACTAAATCACAAGGGGCAGCACACCCAGCAGCAATCCATTTTAAGACAGGGCACATCCGGGATCGGGCAGAAACNTATATATATATATATATACACACACACATACATACACACACACACACATAACAGAATACAAAAATGAACAGGAGTAGTTACTCTTAAATCAAATAAAGCAGACTTTAAAGCAACAATGGTAAAAAGAGACAAAGAAGGACATTATATAATATTAAAGGGTTCAATTCAACAAGATTTAACAATCTTACATATATATGAAGCCAACCCTGGAGCACAAAGATTCATAAAACAAAGAACACTAAACCTTACAAAAGAGATGGACAGCAATACAATAATAGTGGAGGACTTCGACACCCCACTGACAGGCCTAGATACCACCAAGGTAGAAAATCAAGAAAGGAACTCTGGACTTAAACTTGACTCTAGACCAAATGAACCTAATAGACATTTAAAGAAGATTCTACCCAACAATTGTAAAAGATATATTTTTCTCATCAGCATATGGAACATTTTCCAAAACTAACCAGATGCTTAACAATAAAGCAAGTCTCAATAAATTTTAAAATCTGAAATTGTATGAAGTATCTTATCAGACCACAGTGGAATAAAATTAAAAATCAATCACAAGATGAACTCTCAAAGTTACAGGGAAATGAAACAACTTGCTCCTAAAGGACTTTTCGGTAAAATATGAAATTTGGAAAGCAATAGAAAAATTTTGAAATCAATGAAGCACACACACAATATACCAAAACATCTAAGATATGGTAAAATCTGTGCTGAGAGTAATGTTTACAGTGTTAAATGCCAACATCAAAAATATCAAGATCTCAAATTAACAACCTAACATTGTACCTCAAGGAACTAAAAAAACAAGAAGAAACTAAACCCAAAGCTACAAGAAGAAAATAAATCACAAAGATCAGAACAGAAGTAAATGTAATTGAGAATAAGAAAGTGATACAAAGTATTAATGAAATGAGAAGTTGGTTATTTGGAAGGAGAAACAAGATTGATAGACCACTAGGTAGATTTATCAAGCAAAAAAGAGAGAAGATTCAAATAAGCACAGTCAGAAATGATAAAACTGACTTACCACTGATATCAGAGAAATACAAAGGATCATCAGAGATTATTTTGAACATCTCTATGTGTACAAACTAGAAAGCCTAGGATAAATGGACAAATTTTGGGGAATATACAACTTATCATGATCGAACCAGGAAGAAATAAAAATTCTGAACAGATCAAGAAGGAGTAATAAAATTGAATAAAAAAAAAAAAAAAAAAAGCCTAGGACCAGACAAATTCATAGCCAAATGTCACCAGATGTTCTAACAGCTAGTTTCAATCTTACTGAAACTATTCCAAAACATCAAGGAGGAGGGAATCTCATCAAACTGATTCTACAAAACTAGTATCACCCAGTACCAAAATCAGGTAAGGACACTGTAAAAAAGAAAACTACAGTCCAATATCTCTGATGAACATGGATGTAAAAATTTTCAAAAAAACAACCAGCAAACTGATTCCAATAGCACATCCAAAAAGATAATGCATCACCGTCAAGTGGGTTTTATTCCAGTGATGTAAGCACGGCTCAAAATATGAAAATCAATACTGTGATATGCTATAACAACAGAATTAAAAACAAAAACCACTCAATCTTCTCAATATATGCAGAATAAGCATTCAGCAAAATCCAACATCCCTTCAGTCATCCAAGGAACCATGCCTCAAAATAGTAAGAACCATCAAACACACAGCCAACATCATACTAAATGGGAAAAAGCTGGAAACATTCCTCATGAGAACCAAAATAAGACAAGGATGCATGCTCTCACCACTCCTATTCAGCACTGTACTGGAAGTTTGTCCAGAAAACTCAGGCAAGAGAGAAATAATAGAAGACACCCAAACTGGAAAAAAAGTCAAATTATTTGTTTGCTATGACATGATCTTTTACCTAGAAAACCTTAAATATTCCTCCAAAAGACTCATAGATTCAATAAATGATTTCAGTAATGTTTCAGGAAATAAAACAATGTACAGAAATCAGCATTTCTATACACTGATAATGTTCAAGCTAAAACCAAATCAAAACTCAGTCCCATTTACAACAGACATATACACAAAAATTAAATACCCAGGAATACACTTAACTAAGAAAGTGGAAGATCCCTACAAAGAGAAATACATAACACTGATGAAACAAATCACAGAAGACACAAATGAATTCAAAAAATCAGATGTTCATGGGTTGTAAGAATCAATATCATTAAAATAACCATGATGCCCAAAGCAATCTACTGATTCAGTGCAATTCCTATCAAATTACTAATGTCTTTTTTTGACAGGATTAGAAAAAGCAATCCTAAAATTAATGTGGAATGAAAAAATGCCTGTAAAGCCAAAGCAATTTAGCAAAAACAACAAAGTTGGAGGTATCACATCACATCACATGACTTCAAGTTAAACTACAAAGCTACAGTAACCCAAATAACATAGTGCTGGTACAATAGAAACATAGATCAATGAAACAAAATAGAGAACCTATAAATAAACCCACATATCTACAACCAATTGATCTTTGACTAAGTCAACGAAAATAAGCAATAGAGAAAGAACACCTATTCAATAAATGGTTCTGGGAAAACTGGATAGCCACATGCAGCAAATGAAACTGGACCCGTCTCTCATCATATGCAAGAATTAACCTAAGATAGATGAAAGACTAAAATATAAGAACTGAAACTACAAAATAATTCCAGGAAAAAAAAAAAAAAAAACTAGGAAGAACTCTTCTTGACATTGTCCTGGGCAAAGAATTCATGACTAAGACTTCAAAGGCAAAGGCAATGAAAACAAAACAGACCCATGAGATGTAAACTAAAAACCTTCTGCACAGCAAAAGAAATAATAAACAGAGTAAACAGACAATCTACAGAATGAGTAAAAGTATTTGCAAATTGCGCCTCTGACAAAGGACTAATTTTCACAATCTACAAACAACTCAACAAGAGAAAAACACTCCATTAGAAAGTGGACAAAGGACATGAACAGACATTTCTCAAAAGAAAACATAAAAGCAACCAACAAACATAAGGAAAAATGCTTAACATCACTGATTATCAGAGGAGCACATTAAAACCACAATGAGATACCATCTCAAACCAATCCGAATGGCTATTATCAAAAAATCAAAAAATAACAGATATTGGTAAGGATGTGGAGAAAAGGTAACACACACCATTGATGGGAATGTATAATACAGTAACCCCTATGGAAAAAGGCATGGAGATTTCTCAAAGAATTAAAAATAAAACTACCATTGAGCCCAGCAGTCCTACTACCGGGTATAAACCTAAAGGAAAGCAAATCACTATACAAAAAAGACACCTGCACTCATGTTTATCACAACACTATTCACAATAGCAAAGTCTTGGAATAAACCTAAGTGTCTATCAATGGATGATCAGATAAAGAAAATATGGAATATATACACCATGGAATACTATGCAGCCATAAAAGGGAATACAATCATGTTTTTGCAGCAATATAGATGGAGCTGGATGTCATTATTCTATGTGAAATAACTCAGAAACTGTAAACCAAATACCATATATTCTCATTTGTAAGTGGGAACCAAACAATGGGTACACATGGATATAAAGATAAAAAATGACACTGGGGACTCTAAAAGAGGGGAGGTTGAGAGGAGGGTCAGAGTTGAAAAATGAACTATTGGGTACAGTGTTTACTATTTGGGTGATGGGTTTACTAGAAGCCCAAATATCACCATTACACAATATATCTGTGACAAACCTGCACATGTACCTGCATCAAAAATAATCTAAAATAATCATAAAGACAACATACACACAAAAGAAAATGCAGGTTTGATTTTTTAAATTAAACTTGTTTGAGATAATTGTAGATGTACATACAGTTGCAAGAAATAATACAAGGAAATACTCCGTCCTTTTTACTCAGTTTCCCACAATGGTAACACCTTGTAAAACTATAGTGCAATATCACACTAGAATACAGACATTGATAGAATCAAGATACAGAACAGATCCATCACAAGTATCTCTCAAATTGCTTGCTTATATCCACACTTACTCTTTTTCCTTCCCAGTTTCTTCTCTCATCTCTAAATCTTGGCTAGTACTAATCTTTTCCCAATTTCTGTAATTTGAAGATTGTTATATAAATGAAATCAAGTAGTATATGAACTTTTGGCATTGACTTTATTCACTCAGCATAATTCTTTAGAGACTTATCCAAGTTATTTCATATATCCATAATCCATTCCCTTTTCATTGCTGAGTAGTTTTTCATGGCACAGAAGCACCATAGTTTGTTTAATCATTCACCCTTAAGTTTTTATATGTGGCTATCTTATGAAACCCTTTTGTTCAAATTAATTTTACTATTGACTGTCTAGAGTTTTCCATGGATATATCATATTATCTACAAATACAATTTTAATACTTTTTTGCAATTATTATGCTTTTAATTGATTTCTATTATGTATTTAGAAAATAATATATGTAACAGATGGAGATGAAGCAATATCAATTATCTAGGAGATTTACACAGAATGGTTTTGAAATCCTGTGGTAAATTCAGTTTGGAATGTTTACTTTAGGCCACTCCTATGGGTCTTCAAAGCATACTTCAAAGCATCAATAAAATCAGTCCACATACAAACTGCCTAGCAAGAACACTAATATAAATGATCTATACTACTTAAATAGCAGAAAGGTAGTTCTAACTAAAGTAAACAAAAACTGATCTTGTTTCAGGAAGTTTTATAAGGTTATGACCAGTAGAATTAATCTGAAGATATCAAAATAATTATGGCAAGTGACTAAGAGCTTCTTTCTGCAAGAAAAAAAAGTTAACTTTTTTTGAGATACCATTGGGTAAAAGTGAAATCAATTTGTTTGCCTCTGTTGTAATAGAACTAAAATGAAAAGCTAGAAAAAATTGAATTGTATGTATCTATAAAATTGCTCCAATGTTAAATTATTAGTAGCTAAAATACCAAAAGCATATTTATTGTAAAAAGAAGAGTAAGAAATGTATCTAAACTGTTCAAGTAAAGATATATGTTAGACAAAAAAGAG
>NW_016816717.1:161121-171509 GCF_001698545.2 Rhinopithecus bieti
TTTAGCCAGAACAACTTTACAAAGTAAACAGATCAAAAAAAGATATGATTTTTCTAAGATCATAGAGTCACACAGCTCTAACTGCAAAGTTAAATAAGAAGAAAAAACAATTTATGCTCATTCACCAAAATATTTATCTATCTTTACAAATCTTTGTATGTACAAACCATATAATCTTTTTCATATTTTATTTGGCTAGTATATGGTCACTTGTAATTGCTTAAGAAAGGCTCATGTGAATAAAACTCCCTAAATGTTTTATGTTTAAAACAGTTTGTGGTGCACATTTGTATGTGACCCCCCCCACTGCTCCATCAATGGTGCATCCTCAAATTGCTTTTGTTGTATTCCGTAAGTTTTGATATATTGCTTCCATTTTCATTTTTGCCTCAAGATATTTTGATTTTCCTTTTGAGTTGACCTAATGGGTATTCAGTTTCCATATATTTATAAATTTTCCAGTTCTCTTCCTATTACTGATTTCTAATTTCATGCCATTGTGGTCAGAAGAGATGCTTGATGTGATTTCAGTCTCCTTAAAGTGGTAAAGACTTGTTTTGTGGCCCACAATATGATCTATACTGGAAAATGTTTTGTGTGCACATGAGAAAAATGTGCATTCTGCTGCTTTGGATGGAATGTTCTGTATATGTCTGTTAGGTCCATTTTGTCTAGAGTGTTGTCAAGTCCTTTGCTTCCCTATTAGTTTTTCGTGTAGATGATCTATCAATTATTTGAAAATAGGGTCTTACAGTCTCCTATTATTATTGCATTGTAGTCTACTTCTTCCTTCAGTTCTGTTAATATTTGCTTTATATATTTAGGTGCTCCAATATCTAGTGTGTATATATTTACAATTGTTATATCCTCTTTAAGAATTGACCACTTTATTATTATATGAATAACCTCTTTGTCTCTTTTTTTTTTGTTTTAATGTCCATTTTATCTGATAGAAGCAGAGCTTTTCTCACTCTCTTTTATTACCATTTGCATGGATTATCTGTTTTCCTCTTGTAACTTTCTGTCTAAGCGCATCCTCAAAGCTGAAATAAGTCTCTTGTAGGCAGCATATAGTTGGGTATTGTTTTTTAATCCATTCAGCCCCTCCATCTTTTGACTGGAGATTGTAATCCATTTAAATTCAATGTAATTGACATATAAAGACTTACTCCTACCATTTTGTTTTTCATTTTCTGGTTATTTTGTAGATCCTTTGCTCATTTATTACTTTCTTGCTATCTTCCTTTGTGATTTTATTATTTTCTCTGGCTGTATAATTTGATTCTTTTCTGTCTGTCTTTTGCGTGTCTACTGTAGGTTTTTACTTTGTAGTTACCATGTGACTTACATAAATCCTATTATAATTACAACAGTCTATTTTGATATCATAACACACTCACAGGAAGAACCATTTCAGGTTCATGGGAGCAAGAACTCACTACCTTAAGACCAACAGCAAGTCACCTCTGGAGGTAGAGCCCAAATGATTCAGACACCTCCTAATAAACTCTACTTAAACTTTCACCTCTCAATATTACCATGCTGAGAAATAAGGTTCCACATGAGTTTGGCAAGAACACTCATACCATAGCAAAACAAAGTAGACTTTAAGCCAAAAACTGTCACAAGGGACAAATAACATTATTTTTTAATGATAAAGGGATCAATTTATCAAGAGGATGTAACAATTAAAAGTATATATGCACCCAACATCAGAATGCCTAAATAAACCAAAGATTATTTCACATGAGATGAGAAATCCATAGCAATACAACAATAACAAGAGACTTTAATACTCTGCTTTCAACATTGGATAAATTAAGAAGACAGAAGATTAATCATGAAATTACTGGATTGCACTGTGATAACAGACATATACAGACCATTCCATCCAACAGCAGTAGATTATACATTTCTGTCTTATGCAAATGGGACATTCTCTAGGATAGACCATATGTTAGGCCACAAATAAATTTTAATAAATTTAAGAAGTTTGAAATCATATCTAGTATTGTTTTCAATCACAATGGCTGGAAACTACAAGTTAATAATGAGGAATGTGGGAAAATTAAAAAATATCTGGAAATCAATGTAATCTTGGCCAATGGGTCAAAGAAGAAATCAAAAGGGAAGTTAAAGAAAACCTTGGAACAAAGGAAAATGGAAACATGACATAGTAAAACCTGTGGGATGCAGCAAATGGAGTTCTGAGTTGGAAATGTACAGCTGCAAATGCCTATATGAAAAAAAAATCCCAAATAAATAACCTAACATTATTCCTTAAGGAACTAAAATAACAAGAGCAAATTAAAATCAAAGTTAGCAGAAGGAAGGAAATACCAAAATCAGAACAGAAACAAAGCAAATAGAGAATAGAAAAATCATCTAAAAAAATCAATAAAACTAAGAGTTCATTTTTTTGAGGAAATAAAATGGACAAACCTTTAGCAAGACTAAAAAAAGAGAATATTCAAATAAAACAAAAGGAAAGTGGAGACATTACTATAGATACCTCTGAAAAAAGAATTATGAGACTATTATAAATAATCATATGCCAGCAAATTGAAAAACCTAAATGGAATGGACAAATACCTAGAAAATTGCAACCTATTAATATTAATCAGGAAGAAAGAGGAAGCTGGAACATACCAATAACAAATAAAGACATTGAAGAGGTAATCAAAAACCTGCTAACAATGAAGAGCCCAACACCAGATGGCTTTATGGGTGAATTCTACTAAACAAACATATAAAGAAGAATTAGTATCAATACTCTTTAAACTCTGGAAATAAAACTAGAGAGAATACTCCCAAACACACTTAGTGAGGTCAGCGTCACCTTGGTACTGAAACCAGACAGAGATATCACAAGAAAACGACAGGTCAATTTCTCTGATGAACAATGATGTAAAAATCCTTAATAAGGTATTAGCAAACCAAATTTAAAAACACATGAAAAAGATTATACATCATCATTAAGTGGGCTTTATCCCTAGCACGCAAGGCTGGTTTAATAAATGCAATTCAATCAATGTGACACGTCATACCAATAGAATCAATTATGATAGCCTCATGATCATATTAATTGATGCAAAAAAAAACCATTTGATAAAGTTCAATATTCTTTTTTTGGATAAAAACTCTCACCAGTTTAGATGTAGAAATAAAGTTCCTAAATGTAATGAAGGCCATTTATGAAAACCCATGGCTAACATTATCATCAATTGGAAAACCAGAACATTTTCCACTAAGATCCAGTACAAGACAAGGATACTCTCTCTTGGCATTTCTCTTTAACACAGTGCTGGAAGTACTAGCAAGGACTATCAGACAAAAAAAGAAACAGAAAAAGAAAAAACATGAAAATAGGAAAGGAACACATAAAATTGTCTGTATTTACAGATTACATGATTGTATCTGCAGAAAATCCTAAAGTGTTCACAAAAAAGTTAGAACTGACTGATTTCTGCAAAGTTACAGAATACTAAATCAATATACAAGAATCAATTGCATTTCTATATATTAACAACAAACTATCCAAAAAAGATATTTTAAAATTCCATTTAATAAGAGTGTCAAGAATAACTATTTAAGAATAAATTTAACTACGGAGGTGAAAAATCTGCAGACTGAATATTGTAAGACACTGAAGAAAGAAATTGAAGAAGACAACAATAAAGATATCCCATGCTATGTATCAGAAAAATCAATATGGTTAACATGTCCATACTACCCAAACCTATATACAATGTCAACACAATCTCTAACAAAATCTTAATGACATTCTTCACAGAAATAGAATAAACAATTCTAAAATTTGTATAGAGCCACAAAATATCCTGAGAGGGCAAAGCAATTATGAGAAAAAAAAAGTTGTAGGCAATAAACCTCTTGATTTAAAATTGTATTAAAAAGCTATAGAAATAATAATTTTAAAAAACTATGGTATTGGCACGAACACTGACACAGAGATCAGTGGTACAGAATACAGTGCCCAAAAATAAATGACAAACAATGTGGTGAACTAATTTTTGACAAGGGCACCAAAAGAATACAATGAGGAAAAGACAGTTTCTTCAATAAATGGTGCTGGGAAAACTGAATTTCCACATGCAAAAGGATGAAATGGACCCTTATTTTATGCCACTCAAAAACTCCACAAAAAATGGATAGGCTACCTAAATGTAAGACATAAAGCTATAAAACTTCTAAATGAGAACATAGAGCAATAGCTTCTTGACACTGACATATGTGATGAATATTTGGATATCATACCAATAGCCTGGGCTACAACAGCAAAAATAAACAAATGGGACAATATCTAACTAAATGTCTTCTGCACATCAAAGAAAATAATCAATGAAATGAAATAGCAACCTATGAATTAGGAAAATATACTGACAGATAATATAACTACTACCATCTACTAACTGTAGTATCTACAATTTATAAAGAATTCATACAACTCAAAGTAGAAAACAATCCAATTAACAAGCCAGTGACTTGAATAGATATTCCTTCAAAGAAGACATAGAAATATATGAAAAGACATGCAGGTATTTGAAAAGGTGCTCAACATCATTAATTTTTAGGGAAATGCAAATTAAAACCACTATGAATATCACCTCACATAGAATGGCTATTAAAAAGTCAAGAGGCCGGGCGCGGTGGCCCAAGCCTGTAATCCCAGCACTTTAGGAGGCTGAGACGGGCAGATGACGAGGTCAGGAGATCGAGACCATCCTGGCTAACACGGTGAAACCCCGTCTTTACTAAAAATACAAAAAACTAGCCGGGCGAGGTGGCGGGCGCCTGTAGTCCCAGCTACTCAGGAGGCTAAGGCAGGAGAATGGCATAAACCAGGGAGGCGGAGCTTGCAGTGAATCAAGAACCTGCCACTGCACTCCAGCCTGGGCGACAGAGCGAGACTCTGTCTCAAAAAAAAAAAAAAAAAAAAAAAAGTCAAGAGACAAACAAATTTGCTAAGCGTGGGCATAAATGGGAACCCTTATACACTATTGGTAAGAATGTAGACTGATGCAGCTATTGAGGAAAACAGTATGAGAGTTCCTAAAGAAATTTAAAACAGAACTACCATGTGACCCAGCAATCTCACTTTTGGGTATATTACCCAAAGGAAATGAAATCACCACATCACAAGGATATCTGCACTCCCATGTTCATTGCAGTATTCTTCACAATAGCCAAGGTATAGAAACAGCCTAAGTGCTTACTGATTAATGAATGGATAAAAATATTTTGGTGTTTATGTAAAACAGAATATTATTTAGCTAATATTTTAAAAAAGGAGATCCTGCCATTTGCCCCACAATGTAGAACCTGGAAGGAATAATCCAGTGAAATAAGCCAGACACAGAAATAAAAATATTTCATGATCTCACTGATATTTGGAAAATAAGAAAAATCAAAGATACAGAAATGAACAATAAAACATTGATTACTGGGACCAGGCAAGGTGGGTGGGGTAGAGCATGAATGGGAAGATATAGGTTAGAGGTTATGAAGGAGCAGATACATAGGATGATCTAGTCTAAAGATCTAATGTACAACATGAAGGTACTAGTCAATAAAATTGTACTGTTAATAAAAGAATCAGGGACAGAAAATTTTGAAAGCAATAAGGGAAAGAAAGTTCCTCACATACAAGGGAAAGTGGTGGCTTTCAGTGGACTTTTCAACAAAAACTTTGCAAGTCAGGAGAGAGTCTAATCATGCAGTTGCCACTTGAAGAATATAAATTGAAGTACTTGGGTTCACTTACATATGGATTTTCATCTGCCTCTACCACTGCCAAGACCAATCCCACTTTTTCCTCCTTTTCCTCAGCCTACTCAACATGAAGATGACAAGAACAGCTCAGCCAAGCTTCTGATTCCGTGGAACATGGAGCACTTCATCAGTTTGGCCCCAGAAGGCACAACTGCTCTGGGGGACCTAAGCTTAGGGTCCCTGGAAGGTGGAGCATTGCCTCAGCTTTGGCACTGGAGAAAGAGGATGCTCTGGTAGGCTGAGACTTTGGGTCCCCAAGGGGTTGGGTGCTACTTCACTTTGGGTACCAGGGGGTGCAAATGCTCCAGTGGGTCAAGGCTTCAGGTCCTGCCCCTTTCTCTCTCTTCATCTGAAAAGGTTGCAATGTAAAATTTAACTCTTTCAATGGTTTCCTATAAACCCTGCAGCCTTTCTTCATTCTTTTTTCCTTTTGCTCCTCTGACTGGATACTTTCAACTGACCTGTCTTAGAGTTCACAGATTCCTTCTTCTGCTTGATCAAGTCTGCTGTTGACACTGTCTATTGCATTTTTTATTTCATTCACTGTATTCTTAAGTTCCAGAGTTCTGGTTTTTTAAATTCCTATTTCTTTATTGATCTCATTTTATTCAAGTATCTTTTTCTATTGTTTAGTTGTCTATCTGTATTATCTTTTAGTTCACTTAGTTTCCTTAAAGCAACTATTTTGAATTCTTTATCAGGAAATTATTGAGTATCCATTTATTTTGGGTTACTAGAAAATTATTGCATTCTGTTGGTGGTATCATGTTTCTTTGTTTTCCTTGTTTCTTTTTGCCTTGCATTAATGTCTGCACATTTGATGTAGTCACCTCTTCCAGAATTTACATGTTGGTTTTGGTGGGGAAAGAGCTTCAACTATGGGTGGATGTGAAGGCATTGGCTAGGTGAGGTGTCGTGTTTCTGGCTTGGTGAGCATGCAACAGCTTACATTTCCCATGCAGCTCTGTCAGATGAAGTCAGCATCAGTGAAAATTGCAGCATCCTCAGTCACCAAGGCTAGCGGTGTCTGCGATGGCTGTGAGGGTTGTTAGGGTCTTCAGTTAGAAAGGCTGCTGGGATCTTACTAATCTCTTTTTCTCCCATAGTGGAATTCATGCCCACAGATATTCCTAAAAATGCCAGGTTCAGTTTGTGGGCATCCTCGTGGTGGTGATGGTGGCATCAGTGTCTGATGTCTGGTGCCCACAAAGTGGCCATGGTGCCAGGAGTATGAATACACATGAAGAGTCAGTGGCTCCAGGGTCTGGGGCAGCAGGGACATTGGTGCCTGTGGTGCAGGTTCCTTTGTAGCAGCATTAATAATGGTGTGTGAGGCATGTGAACTTTTGGAGAAACGAGAAAATGAGGTCTAGAGAATAAATTCATGCAGAGCTCAGGAATCTGAGGTGGTGTTGCAGTGGGTCCAGTGTCATGGGTGCAGGTGTTTGCCCTGGGATCTGGGGTCCAGAGCATGGACATGTGCAAATTCACTGTTGCTCTCGAGTCCACAATGCTGATGCAGCTGCTGCAGCAGTGGCTCTGGTGTCCATATGAGGTGTTTATAGAGCAGCTGTAGAGCTAGAGTTTAAAGTGCAGACATGTGTGGAGTAAAAGTGGTTCCATGGTCCCAGGTGCAGGCTAGCTTGCTGTGGAAATGACTTTGGAATATGAAACACGAACATGCATGCTCCTGCAACAAAGCTGAGGCCTAGAATGTGGGTATCCAAAGGGTGTGTGTGGCTCTGGAGTCTGTGGCATGCATGGTTTTGGATGCGAGTAGCCCTGGATAGCACAACAGTGGCTTCTTACTGAGGTTGGAGCACAGCAGTGTCTCTCTCTCTCTCTCTCCAGGAGGTCAAAACAGCAATGGCTGTTGGTTAACCATCTCAGTGGCAAGAGCCAGCAGTGTCCTCAAGACAAAAAGGATGAACACTAAGGGGACATCTGATGTGAAAGCTGCAGGGAGTGTGTGGCTGCCTCAGGAACTGTTGAAGTCCTTAGTAGAAAAGGCTGCTAGGATCCTTTGCAGAGCAGGCCACTGGAGACCAGAGTGGTACCTGCCTCATGACTGATTCTGATATTCTCCACCTTTCTTTGTTCCTAGGTGTATACAGACGTCTCACATATGTCAATCTCCCCAGAAATCCTTTCTGTGCAATTATTGGGTTTTGCTGTACTGTATTGCTGTAGGTTTTAAACATGACGTTTAAGCCCTTCTAGGACTATTTTTGTTCATGGGTAGCAGTCTAACTATTTTGTGTGTGTGTGTGAGAGAGATAAAAGCTGATATAACCTAATCCACCATGTTGCTCATATCATTTATCTCTCCCACTTCTTATAAGGACACCAATCATATTGGATTAGAGCCCACCCATGTAATGCCATTTAACCTTAATTACCTCTTTAAAGATCACACCTCCAAATACAGTCACATTGTGAGGTGTAGTAGAGATTAGGAATTTACTTCAACATATGAATTTTGGGGAAGATACAATTCAGTTCATAACAGGTCTGTAGAACATTATTCTACCCTTCATCATGTTCTTTTCTTATTGTATCTTTGTATGAATGCTGCGGTCATTTCGTTTTTGTTTCTTATGTTTGAATTAATTTGATTTTTTATATAACTAGCAGGAGATTCTTACCTGTGTGTATATTCATAGGTGGTTTCTCAGGGTTATTTTCAAGTCTTTACCTCTCAAAGCCTCCCTCCATAAGGTATAAAACATTTTCTTATAAAAGTGATTTGGTTAGTAAAAACTGACATTAAGCAGTTTTTGGGAGGCCGAGACGGGCGGATCACGAGGTCAGGAGATCGAGACCATCCTGGCTAACCCGGTGAAACCCCGTCTCTACTAAAAAATAAAAAAAAAAATTAGCCGGGCGAGGTGGCGGGCGCCTGTAGTCCCAGCTACTCAGGAGGCTGAGGTAGGAGAATGGCGTGAACCCGGGAGGCGGAGCTTGCAGTGAGCTGAGGTCCGGCCACTGCACTCCAGCCTGGGTGACAGAGCGAGACTCCATCTCAAAAAAAAAAAAAAAAAAAAAAAAAAAAAAAAAAAAAAAAAAAATCAGATAACATTTAGATAGACATATTTACAAGAACTATGTGAAAACAGTTAATAGCTTCTGGTGGTTAGTAATAATGACCTTATTAAAAAACGCCAGGAGGTCAGTCCAGGAACATGAAACTATATTTCTCAACCTTAGTTTTAAACCCTAGTACTTACATCTCTTGATAAATGTTCTAGGATTGAGTTTTACTTTCCTTTAGCTTTTCAATCCTACCATTTTCACCTACACAGTGATTAAAAAACAGGTTTTCCTTGATTAATGTTCTCTGAGAAATTAAATTATTTCTAGATTTTCCTAAATAATATTATTTGCTAATTAAATATAAGTAGTATTCTAAAAGCAGTTTAAAACATGTATGGTCCAAATATAGTACATACATGGTATGACTTTATTTCTGTGACATTTCCATAATAATTTTCCATAATATTTCCATAACAATTCCATTGCTTATAAGATATTGGCTTCTAAATTTAATAAGTAATTAATTATGGTAAAATGAAATTTTCAGAAGAAAGTAAATAACATTTATTTTAACACATGGGTATTGCCATGGCATGCTTTGTGAGAAAAGAACCACCAATATTTTGGATGGAATAAATAAAATACTGCAACCCCAAAATTTTAGAAACCAAGACAGTGATCAATATTTAAATGATATATTCATACCTGAACACCAAAGAAAATGGTATTCCCTAGATCTTCTTTAAATTCATCATTAAAGAGGTAACTAGATTCTGGAAATGCTTCATGGAATGTTGCATATATGGCTTGTGCCAAACAATCAGGATATATCTACCAAAATAAAATCATATCAGATTAATTTTATATTTTTAAATTTTAATATGTCAGCTGCGAAAGAAATTATTATTTTTTTAATTTGCCTTACAATTTATTAACCAAATAAAAATTCGCCATTTTTTAAATTCTAAAATCACATTTATATAAATTAATGTACATCACTATGCCTGAAAGCCAAATTTGAACTGGAATATGTTTCAGTAAGGAGCAATGCCACCCTCTCCACTCCCTCCAACCACCTGGAAATTAAATTTCTTTGGTTTCCTTATGATTTTTAATTTTAGTTTTTAAAACTAGTTACGTATTTATTTAATATTTTTAACTTTTATTTTATCTTCAAGGGTACATGTGCAGGTTTCTTATATAGGCAAATTGCACGTTAAAGAGGCTTTGTGAACAGATTATTTCTTTTTATAAACACTAGTACAATTTATTGAGAAAGTAAGTCTGAGTCACAGCCAGTGGAGGGAGAAGAAGATGAAATTATTGGGTTGGATTGTTGTTGTTGTTTTAAAAATTTATTTTGATTTCAATAGTTTTTGGGGAACAGGTGGTGTCTGATTGCATGGAAAAGTTCTTCAGTGGTGATTTCTGAGATTTTGATGCACTCATCACCTGAGCAATGCACACTGTACCCAATTTGTAGGCTTTTATCCCTCGTGTCCCTCCCATTCCCATCCCCCCCATCCTTCCCCCTGAGTCCCCAAAGTCCATTATATGCATGCCTC
>NW_016816717.1:172058-175824 GCF_001698545.2 Rhinopithecus bieti
AAAAAAAAAAAAAAAAAAAAAAAAAAAAAAAAAAATCAGATAACATTTAGATAGACATATTTACAAGAACTATGTGAAAACAGTTAATAGCTTCTGGTGGTTAGTAATAATGACCTTATTAAAAAACGCCAGGAGGTCAGTCCAGGAACATGAAACTATATTTCTCAACCTTAGTTTTAAACCCTAGTACTTACATCTCTTGATAAATGTTCTAGGATTGAGTTTTACTTTCCTTTAGCTTTTCAATCCTACCATTTTCACCTACACAGTGATTAAAAAACAGGTTTTCCTTGATTAATGTTCTCTGAGAAATTAAATTATTTCTAGATTTTTCCTAAATAATATTATTTGCTAATTAAATATAAGTAGTATTCTAAAAGCAGTTTAAAACATGTATGGTCCAAATATAGTACATACATGGTATGACTTTATTTCTGTGACATTTCCATAATAATTTTCCATAATATTTCCATAACAATTCCATTGCTTATAAGATATTGGCTTCTAAATTTAATAAGTAATTAATTATGGTAAAATGAAATTTTCAGAAGAAAGTAAATAACATTTATTTTAACACATGGGTATTGCCATGGCATGCTTTGTGAGAAAAAGAACCACCAATATTTTTGGATGGAATAAATAAAATACTGCAACCCCAAAATTTTAGAAACCAAGACAGTGATCAATATTTAAATGATATATTCATACCTGAACACCAAAGAAAAATGGTATTCCCTAGATCTTCTTTAAATTCATCATTAAAGAGGTAACTAGATTCTGGAAATGCTTCATGGAATGTTGCATATATGGCTTGTGCCAAACAATCAGGATATATCTACCAAAATAAAATCATATCAGATTAATTTTATATTTTTAAATTTTAATATGTCAGCTGCGAAAGAAATTATTATTTTTTAAATTTGCCTTACAATTTATTAACCAAATAAAAATTCGCCATTTTTTAAATTCTAAAATCACATTTATATAAATTAATGTACATCACTATGCCTGAAAGCCAAATTTGAACTGGAATATGTTTCAGTAAGGAGCAATGCCACCCTCTCCACTCCCTCCAACCACCTGGAAATTAAATTTCTTTGGTTTCCTTATGATTTTAATTTTAGTTTTAAAACTAGTTACGTATTTATTTAATATTTTAACTTTTATTTTATCTTCAAGGGTACATGTGCAGGTTTCTTATATAGGCAAATTGCACGTTAAAGAGGCTTTGTGAACAGATTATTTCTTTTATAAACACTAGTACAATTTATTGAGAAAGTAAGTCTGAGTCACAGCCAGTGGAGGGAGAAGAAGATGAAATTATTGGGTTGGATTGTTGTTGTTGTTTTAAAATTTATTTTGATTTCAATAGTTTTGGGGAACAGGTGGTGTCTGATTGCATGGAAAAGTTCTTCAGTGGTGATTTCTGAGATTTTGATGCACTCATCACCTGAGCAATGCACACTGTACCCAATTTGTAGGCTTTTATCCCTCGTGTCCCTCCCATTCCCATCCCCCCCATCCTTCCCCCTGAGTCCCCAAAGTCCATTATATGCATGCCTCTGCATTCTTATAGCTTAGCTCCCGCGTATAAGTGAGACCATGTGATGTTTGGATTTCCATTCTTGAGTTACTCCACTTACAATAATTGTCCCCAGCTCAATCCAGGTTGCTGTGAATGCCATTATTTCATTCCTTTTAATGGCTGAGTAGTATTCATATATATACACACACCACATTTTCTTTATCCATTTGTTGGTTGATAGGCATTTAGGCTGGTTTCATATATTTGCGATTGCAAATTGTGCTGCTATAAATATGCGTGTGCAAGTGACTTTTTCATATAATGTCTTCTTTTTCTCTAGGTAGATACCCAGTAGTGGGATTGCTGGATCAAACAGTAGTTCTACTTTTAGTTCTTTAAGGAATCCCATACTGTTTTCCATAGTTGTTTTATTAGTTTACATTACCACCAGCAGTGTAAAAGTGTTCCCTTTTCACCACACCCATGCCAACATATATTTTTTTGGATTTTTTAATTATGGCAATTCTTGCAGGAGTAAAATGGTATCATATTATGGTTTTGATTTGTATTTCCCTGATAATCAGTGATGTAGAGCGTTTTTTTCATATGTTTGTTGGCCATGTGTATATCTTCTTTTAAGAAATGTCTACTCATGTCCATTGTCCACTTTTTAATGGAATTATTTGTTTTTTCTTGCTGATTCGTTTGAGTTTCTTGTAGATTCTGGATATTAGTCCTTTGTCGGATGCATAGTCTGCAAACATTTGCACCCACTCAGGAGTCTGTTTACTTTGCTGATTATTTCTTTTGTTGTGCAGAAGCTTTTTAGTTTAATTAAGTCTCACCTAATTGTTTTTGTTGAATTTGCTTTTGGTTTCTTGGTCATGAACTCTTTGCCTAAGCCAATGTCTAGAAGAGGTTTTCCAATGTTATCGTCTAGAGTTTTTATGGTTTCAGGTCTTAGATTTAAGTCTTTGAGTCATCTTGAGTGGACTTTTGTATAAGTTAAGAGACAAGTATCCAGCTTTATTCTTCTACATGTGGCTTACCAATTATCCCAGAACCATTTGTTAAATAGGGTGTCCTTTCCCCACCTTATGTTTTTGTTTGCTTTGTCAAAGATCAGTTGGCTCCAAGTATTTGGCTTTATTTAAGTGTTTAATATGCTGTTCCATTTGTCTACATACCTATTTTTAAACTAGTACCATGGTGTTTTGGTAACATAGCCTTGTAGTATAATTTGAAGTTGGGTAATATGATGCTTCCAAATTTATTCTTTTTGCTTAGTCTTACTTTGGCTGTGTGGGCTTTTTGGTTCCATATGAATTTTAGGATTTTTTCTAGTTCTGTGAAGAAAGATTATGTTATTTTTATGGGAATTGCATTGAATTTGTAGGTTGCTTTTGGCAGTATGATCATTTTCACAAATTGGTTCTACCCATCTGTGAGCATGGGATATGTTTTTGTTTGTTTGTCTCATCTATGATTTGTTTCAGCAGTGTTTTATAGTTTTCCTTGTAGGGGTCTTTCATCTCCTTGGTAAGGTATATTCCCAAGTTATTTATGTATTTATTTATTTTATATTTGCAGCTGTTGTAAAAGGGACTGAGTTCTTCATTTGATTCTCAGCTTGGTTGTTGTTGGTATATAGCAGTGCTACTTATTTGTGTATATTGATTTTGTATCCTGAAACTTTAGTGAATTAATTTGTCAGATATAGGAGCTTCTTGGATGAGTCTTTAGGGTTTTCTAGTATACAATCATATCATCAGAAAAGAGTGACAGTTTGACTTCCTTTTTGCTCATTTGGATGCCCTTTATTTCATTCTCTTGTTTGATTGCTCTGGCTAGAACTTCCAGTATGTTAAATAGAAGTGGTGAAAGTGGGCATCCTTGTCTTGTTCCAGTTCTCAGAGGGAATGCTTTCAACTTCTCCCCATTCAGTATAATGTTGGCTGTGTATGTGTCATAGGTGACTTTATTACCCTGAGGTATGTCTCCTCTATGCCAATTTTGCTGAGGGTTTTAATCATAAAGTGATGCTGGATTTTGTCAAATACTTTTTCTGCATCTATTGAGATAATCATATGGTTTTTAATTTTGTTTTTGTGATGTATCACATTTATTGACTTGGGTATGTTAAACCATCCCTGCATCCCTGTTATGAAACCTACTTGATCATGTTAAGTAGGTTATTATATTTTTATATTTTATTACATATTTATATTTTTGATATTATAT